>NW_027175895.1:0-24990 GCF_023055335.1 Clinocottus analis
TGATGATGAATTTTATCTGAGAGCAATTTACAGTAGCCATTTTGATTCCAGAGAGGGCCTATTAGCTAAACTCACATCCAGAGAATATTCATGGTCTTCCACCCACTGTTTCTATGCCCTGAATCACAAGAGGGGCTGGTGTGCCACACTGGAGACATTTCCTCACTCTTAACATCTGCAAAGTAGAAAACTTGACTTATTTATATATCGTTATTTATATAGATTTTTACTTTCAAACCAACAATGACATTTTCCCTGTGCATTTCCTGTTAAATCTCAGAAATGATTCAATGGGTAAAAACACAGGCACTTGATGCAATCAGCAGGTAATAGAGGGACTAATTTCTCATTCAGAGACATTTTCTTTTTGCAAATAAATCATGCATTTTGGAGTGCAGCATTTTCTTTTATCATTATTAATTTTATCATTATTCTGCTGAATTTTTATATTTTATTTTCACCCACAATATTCAACAATGTACAAAAACCTTTTCTAATAATGCAGCATCATCAGCAATAATGCAGCATCATCAGCATCATTTAAGGTTCTCTAAATTTAAAATCTGCTGGAAATCTATTACAAATTGGGACAAGTTGGTACAAAAGATGCCCTTTTATTCCGCAATCATCCTTGTGATTTACAAGAAGTCATTTTGGCTGATTGCTGTTAATCATACTGAGAAGTGTGAGGGTGAAGACAGAGGGAGGCTGATGGAGCAGATCCCTGGGGCAGGTGAAGTATGAGATTGATTAGTTTCTGAACTCCTGGATATGTGAGCGGAGTAATTATCATATTCTCTGTGCTTTTCATAAACAAAGTAATAGTGCTGGCTGCTGTTATATTGCAATAACAACATGGCAGTACAACAATACCACAATTACTCAAAGAAAAATGCCTAAAATCTAAAAGCTGGTGATTTCACAATGTTGTCTAAAAAGATCACACAAAATAAATATATTGTGCAACGCTTTCGTTTAGTTGGAGTAAACTCAGCTATCATATGTTTGAAAAGGATGAAATGTTATTCATATAAATCATTTCTTATCTCGTTGTATTACACGATGAGATGCTGGGAGACCCCCAAGTAAAGCGGCCTCTCAGAACAGCTTCAAGTCTCTGTTTAATTCAGAAGAAAAGAAAAGCCGACTGGCAATCTCCTTGCAAAGTGGATGATGTTATTCCAGAACTAGTACAACATTGGCTGTTTCAAAGCCGTTTTCTACAACAAACATATTTAAAAAAGTGGTAAAAACACACATTAGACCTACTCTGTTTGTTAAAGCCACCAAGATCCTTGTTTTTTTAATGTCTCGCTTATGTTATGACAGAGCTTTGTTTCAATGCTGTTACGTGACCCGCTGTGAGAAAGAGACACAACATGAGAAAAAGAAGGAGCAGTTTTCTGTGCGTCACCTACCCGTTTTATGACGGGTACCTTCCCGTTTTCAGTGGGTCACGGGCCTTTGCACGGGCAAAAAAAAACAACTTGTGCTTTTATTTTGAAGAGGAATTTTCAATGAAGCAGAGTGCCATCTTTTTTATGTTTCTGCATGAAAGCACTGTGAACCGGTAAAAAAGGCTAAAGTTATAACAATACTATGTGTGTTGTATTACCTCGTGTCCTTAAGATGCACTTTTGGGGTTTTAATTGAGTGTAAAAGAGAATACTTCTCACTAGCTTTTTTCCGTGTTGGCCTACTGTAATAATCTGTACTCTCTCAGGTTCAAACTGCACCATATTCTCATTAAATCAATTTCAGAAGTTAAAAATGTTCCTCGCTTTGGATCTTGGGGGGTCATTCAGGGGTGATGGTGGGTCAAGCAGCCAGACCTGTTGAGAACCACTGTCCCACAACTATTTGTTGGAACAGAGTTATGTCCTTTTCAACTGTGAGAAAAAGGCTTTGAACAAAGTTAATATAATAAGGTGCGTTTGATCTTTGTCTTTGTTATTATATTCTGTTTTAAGTTTGATCTTTGATAGAGTAGTGTCAGTTTCTGAAGCCTAAAATAAATGTATTACATAAATCCATCTAATACAGCTGCATAGTAACAGAGAAATTTGCTTACATATATTTTTATATTTATATAAACACAATTACAATAATGTTACACCTGAATAAACAATAATCAAATAAAAAAGACATGAACAATATGTTCGGGAGTAGTTACATTTCTGCAGTGTTACAGTTACAACTGGCCCTTTGA
The DNA here is from genome assembly GCF_023055335.1 of Clinocottus analis. NCBI lineage: Eukaryota > Metazoa > Chordata > Actinopteri > Perciformes > Cottidae > Clinocottus > Clinocottus analis. Next base: position 2,210 of record NW_027175895.1, read on the forward strand.
GGGCGACCATGATGCTGATGCGGCCCGGTGTGAAAATGAGTTTGATTGCTCTGTGGGTTCATTATATAACTGAAACGTTTGTGATAAAATCTGAAATAATAAACTTCTTGCTGGAACAGATCTCACCCACTTAATGGATGAACACTCTTGTTAGGCGTCTGAACATATTTAGAGCAGATAAGAAATCATTAAGGCCGAGTTTACCGTGTTATGACCCCAACTTTGTTGTTTTACGATTGTTCACATTCCTGACATAGAGAGCACCCAATGTTAAAAAACAAATTCAAATAATAGCCTAGGCTTAGTCTTAGTAAGTATTTGTATTGTATTAAAATGTCTGAGTTTATAAAAGTTCTGTGTAGTTAATTTCATGACGGTCAACTCTGTTTACAAATGTTGTCATTTAAACTGGATGTTTAACTACTCTTCCTGTAAGTTGTATGGGGGAAGGGATGAAGGGATGTTCCGAGGCCAAGTAAAGTTCATTAACATCATACAATAATCTTCGATATGGTGCATAAATGTTTAGAGCCATATTTATGACCTGTCGTGTTCGGCCTTCCTCAAGAGCTCCCCTTGCCATGAGGTCGTCCACAAAATAGAGCCGAATCGATGGTTCGAGTTACAACCCGATTACAAATTGAATCACACTAAGAAATACACAAAATACACCCAATGGGACAGAGATCCAGTGCCCCCCACCAGTCAGCAGACCGGCATGGATCGATATCTGCATACAGTGTTGTTTATTTTTTCTTTGAATTTTGTCGGCATGTCTGGCATTTGGAATATTCCATCGTGCTTGACAGTGTGGAGGAACTGTGCTCGTCAAAGAAGACCACTAAACCGTCAAGAGAGATCGTCTGGTCTTGAATTTTCTAGGGATATACTGGAGCTTTTATTAATGTCCAGATATATATTTTCTTGGCACCACTATGGGAACTACCTATCTGCACTTCACTCCTTTACAGCTTTAATGCCAACAAAGTTTTAAGTTTATAACTTGATGCGTCTCATTAAATGATGTCTATTTACGTATTTTCTTTTACTTTAAGGCCAAGCTCCTTGTCCTTGAGGGAATGTTGTTGAATTACCATCTGCATCCATCATTTGGTGTTGAAGCCCTCGTTCTCCTGCTCCCTTACCCTGCAGACTCATTTGCGGTGACCTGACCCTTTGCATTATGGGTAAAATGCAGCTAGAGCTTAAAACAAGACTATTCCAGTGAACCCCGGAGGTAGCGCCTGTTGGAGATGCAATTAATCAGCTTGCAGATCCTCTATTCAACATATTCACATCAGAGTGAAGCAGACTCCAGAGAGCTCTAAATAAATGAAGGAAATCTAAAGAAAGACAGAGACTGAAGTATTCGTTAAAACACAGCTCTTTGGATCAAGGAGAACTTTAAATCAGGGTCCATTCAAAAGCCCTTATTCCGCATTTGTGGATAAGGAAGGCTTGATGTATGTTCGGGGAAAAGAGTTAAATCAAGGAATGAACACTATGAAACAAGGAAGCTGCAAGATCACAATCAAAAGCAATCTTGTCACTTTCAAAGGATGATTTATGACAGAATTAACGAGGCAGAGAAAGAGAGACAAAGGGACAGATAAATAAATATATTGTGTGTTTGAGTGAGACTCGGCCAGCCAGAAAGCATGATAAGCAGGGACATAAAGAGAGGGAGAGGAGGAATTTGCTGTAAAACATCGGCTTGAATACCTTTTGATATTGCAGCACTGACAGGACCCACGACTGCCTCACCTGCTTCCATTTTGTCATGTCATTGTAATTTCATTTCTGGCAGTCTCAAAAGACCCGGGAACATTTCAACTTTCTTTATACGACAGATGTCCAATAATTTCGCATTTAATCTCTGCCCCGAGGGTGCAAAGTACGCGAGGCAGCAAACTGATGCCTGTGTAATCAGTGAGATGGTGGATTTCTGATGATTCTGAAATTGGATACTTACTCATCCAAATGCACTGTCCTCATTAGAATGTAGAATGAAGTTTGGCTGGGGCTCAATTCCTCTCTCTCTTGAGTCATGTATTTTCTGAAAGGTGAATAAAGCACAGGGAACTGTGCACCCAGGAAATTAAAAGAGTTGAATGTTGCCATGTCGGCGTTGTCGAAACGTATACAGCATTCAGTTGCTTTAATTACACTTTTATTGTACTAAATGGTTGTACTTTTTCTATTTTTAATTTGTGTGACTGTAAGGGTGCGAGTGAGATTAAAGGAAAGGGACGGAGAAGCTGGTGAAAAAGAGGATTGAGCAAATCTAAAATGATATTGTCCTGGTCGAATCTCCCGTATACTCTATTGATGAATTACATTTACTTTCTACAAGTCTTCTTCAGCCGCAAATTAGTATTCTCACTGGATCTGCAACACTAGGGTGAAATTATATTCATGTTGCTTCAATTAAAACCATGTTTCTTTTGGATCCACGTTTGGATATTCATTTTTAATTCCAGTCATTTCTGCACCTTGAAATTTGCAGTCTTCTTTGTTACACCTTTGTAAAAGTCGTGTGACACAAAACAATGAACAAAAGGTTAGCCTCGTTATAAAGTAGAAGAAGACACTTGTCACATGTTTATTTTACATAACAGCCTTGTCTCCATGAAAATATAATCTTAATTATATACAATCCTACATGTTTTTGTATTAAACATCCAAAATACTAATTATAAAACTATTAGGAATTCAAAATTTCCTGGTTTCAACACTACTTGACCATACGTTTACCACATTTTAGGTTGATATGTACAAGTGCAAATGTTTTACAGGGCAAATAATCAGTGTAATTATCATGTTTTTTTTGTGCAAAACCTCTCCAAAATGTGCTTTTCAATAGATAAAATCTTTGACCTAGTATTAGCAAACAGAAAATAAGAAATAGAAAATGGATGCATAGACACTAATGTGTCTAAAAATCTATCCAGAATGTATCCAAACACCAATGTGAAGCCGATTGTCCATCTGTAGCGTTTGACTTTGTTTGGGTGCAGCATGTGACATGCACAGTACCAACTGACCTGCAATATATTATTCTGTATCGTGAGGGAATTGTGAACAAAAAAAAAGTGTTTATTCAGTGAAAAACAATCTCTTCTGGTTATCTCTTTATGTGCAAACAGTGGATGCCGGTTTTACTGATGTAAAGACTCATATTTTCGTCTTTGCAAGAATGTCTATATTGAGTGTATTATTACCATTTTCCAGCTGTTGTATGTAGTTTTGTCTTCCTGTATCTCTTGAAGCCTGAGGTTAATTTGAGTTTTTGTTGCATGTGATTGATGTTCCCCATCATCGTCCCTTGCAATATATGATAACTCTGCACCAGGTACATTGTTAAGATGACTCGGTACAAATGGGAGAACACAGTAGGCAGAAGCCCAAGACAGGGGTGTGATTTATTGGGTACAAGTAGAATGCACTGTAAACCAGAGGAGAGGGAACTTTTTAATGGATTCTTTGTGAAAGACAAACAACTGGAAGTGTTCCTGTTCATCTTATTGAATGGATTTGGGGCCTCTGGCACCCGCCAGGTGAGCTGTCAGAACTTTAACAAGCTTAGTGGTTTATAACGCTTTACTTGAATGTTCTACTTTCATTTTCTCTTTTTCTTCTCTTTTTTTGGGCAATAAAATGACTAATTTCTTATGTCAGATTTATTATCTCCTCTTGTTGGCTGCCTGGCCACATAAAGCCTGTGTCAATCTCAATGTGCTGGAACAGACAGAGCAATAGCAGTCAGTATAAAGTGGCCTCAGCAAAGCCGAGGAAAATCAATAACAATTTATCTGCGGTAGATGCCAAATATGAGTTTAATGAAAAAAATCCTATTTCTGAGAAGGTTGCATTCTCTTCTAATGTGTGCTTGACCACTGATTTATTCCAATTAGCTTGGGAGAAGGGAAAAATAAGAAGTGTGGTTCAGTTGTTGCCTTGCTGACCTATGTACACTTGACTGTTGTTTTCTAAATGTAGTGGTTGATCTGTTGACTTTACGCCTTTAATAAATCCTGAGAAATGCATCCACTAAATCAGATTTTTTTTTTTTAGGTTTTTCTTTGCTGTTTTGGCATCATCAGTGCTTACTGAAGAAGTCTTCAGCTCTGTCACCCAGAAACATTCTGAAAAACATACACACAACTATCACTCCAAGACTTTTCATCACTTATCCCCAGGGTAAGAAAAAGATCAACAGTGGTGTGAAAAAATACATTTTCTCTTTTAAAAATGACTTCCTGTAGCTTGAGCCCATAAGGATTTCTTTCAGATATAAAATAAAGCTTTGCTTTATCAGCACAGGGAAAAGAAATAAATCATGTGGAAGCACTGGCAGATCTATTGAAAGGGGCAAGAACATTAGAAATTGGCAGATTTAGAATGAAACATTGATATCAGTCCAATTAACAAATAGTGTATAGAACATTCACTCGTAGCAGCATGTTCTAAAATAGCAGTTGTTAATGACATTAATGAAGGCGTGAAGCTAGTAAGCCTGTTGTTTCGGGTCTGGTAAACTGAGCCAGTGTTTGATACAAAAAGGTTCTGATCCCAGTATTTATTGCCTTATGACCCTAGTATGTCCTGCTTTAGGTTCAGCTGGTCTCTAGGCTTCCCTCTGTTGTGCTTTTTACATCAATGAGGTTGGAAGACACTAAAACATTTTTGGGATCAGTCAATTTAGGGTTGTGTGATGTTGACAAGGCAGTTATTTTAAATTGCAAAATGAAAAGCAGAGAGGCCAGGATTCAGTGAAAGCTGAAAATTAATAATCAAACAAGTACTGTTTGCATTGCATTTGTTTGTTTTTGGTGAAGCTAGTGTATTTTTCAAAGAACTGACAATTAGAGCAAACACTGTTGATGCCACTGACGACAAAAGCTGGCAGTATAAAGCATGTTGGAAAAGTGGCGAGCGAGCAAAGTCTAACTGGGTTCCAGTGATGTGTTGGCAATTTAGATGAATGGAGTGTATTTGTACTCCGATCTTTCCTGAGTACTAGTGTTTATATGTACAATAAACATATGAGATCAGTGTATTTATATTTCTAAATTGTTTACAACATTACTCTCACTCATGTATCAGACATCCTCTCATGTTTTTCGTTATTGGACAGCAGCTGGCTGTTCACCACTTAAGGTGATTTTGGACTGAATGAAGCAACCCAGTCAAGCAGCAATTACATACTTTAGGGCCTAGTTTTTCCTTTTCTAAATACACTTATGCCCTATGAGCCAAGTAAAGAGCAATACAAAGAGCTATTGACTGTAAAACCTGACAACGTCATGCACATAATCAGTTTACAAGGATATAGGAGTCATTATAATCCTCCATCTGGGACATCTGTGGCATGTCATCTGTGCGATATGCTCCCAGAAACTGTGGTTCATCTCTCCATTTACCTTCCGTTTGCTGATGCAAGGAGCTCAAAGAAACAGCAGCATTCAACATAATTGATATACCTATTTGTTTTCCCTGTCCTGCCCCGCCACGTTGCTAAATATCCTCCTTAATAATTTAAAACTAGCTTCATATTAAGACTCACAGTCATCTACTGTTGGCAGTTTACAACACAATCCGGTTGTTATTCTTCTCTCCGCCCATGTGAAATCAAGCTAACAGTAGCTTAGAAACCTCATCCCACACAATGACCAAGAACACACATCATGCTGTCAATACCCATGTGAGACTGTGTGGGTCCGCTGTGACCAAGAAATACAGTGTGTGCTGTTTTATTTCCTTTGTGTACAAATAAAGCCTTCACAAATGCAGTCAGCCTTGTATTGAGATGAAGATAATTTAGATATTTTTCTTTTTCACAGTTTGTCTAGATAAGCAAATAGTAGCAAAAAGATATCGATGTCAGGTAGATTTTTACTTTACATTTGGATTCAAGCAAAATGTGTTATTCTCATGAGGCAAATATAGCCACAGCTAAATAAATTTAAAACATATTATAATGTAACACTCAACACACCTCGCTGTGTAACTGGCTGCTGGACTTTCTCAGTGAGAGGCCACAAGCGGTACGTGTCGGCAACAACACCTCGAGCAGCATCACACTGAGCATGGGGGCCCCCCAGGGCTGTGTGCTCAGTTCTCTGCTCTTCACCTTGCTGACTCACGACCGCAGAACCAGCTACAGCACCAACCACATGGTCCAATTCGCAGACGACACAACACTGATAGCGCTCATCACCAAGGATGACGAGACCCTCGACAGGAAGGAGGTCAACCTTCTGACCACGTGGTGCGGAGACAACAACCTCCTGCTCAACAGCAGCAAGGAGATTGTTGTTGACTTCCGGAAAGGCCACACTCAACACCCACCACTGACCATCAACGGTGCGGACATTGAGCAGGTCAGCAGCACTAAATTCCTGGGGGTGGACATCAGTGAGGACCTCTCGTGGACAGCCAACACGACATCGCTGGCAAAGAAAGCACAGAGGCGCCTCTCCTTCCTCCGCAAGCTGAGGAAAGCAGGAAAGCCCCCCCATCCATCATGTGCACCTTTTACCGTGGCACCATCGAGAGCATCCTGACCAACTGCATCACTGTGTGGGGAGGAAAGCTCTGCAGCGCATAGTGAATGCAGCTGGAAGGATCATCGGCGCTTCACTCCCTCCCCTCCTCTCCCTGCAGGACATATACAACACCCGCCTCACCCGCAAGGTGACCTTGATTGTGAGCGACCCCTGCCGGCCCTCACACGGTCTCTTCAGCCTCCTGCCCTCTGGTAGGAGATACCGGAGCCTCTGAGCTCGCACCACCAGGCTGTCCAACAGGCTGTTAGGAAGCTGAACTCTCTCCCCACCGTCCCACTCCGTCCTCTTTAGACTCGCATGTCTGAATGCTGCTAAGAATTAGTCATTAATAGTTTATAGTCTTTCATAGTCTTAATCTGTCCTCTAATAGTCCAACTCCGTCCTCTTTTAGACTCACATGTCTGAATGCTGCTAAGGAGTTACAGTCATTTATTTATAGTTTAGTCCTTCATAGTCTTAATAGTTCCTAATTTATGTTGTCTGTATGTTAGATGTTCTTTTAAAAAAAAAATGTGAACAGTTTTTTGCACTTTATTATTATTATTATTATTGCACAATTTGCTATATGTTGGACAGAAGAGAAACGTATTTTCGATCTTCTGTAAGTTTGCACCTCGCACAAAATTGATAATAAAACTGACATTCACTTCGACTTTGAAAAAGAATAGTAATACAAACATGCTTGACTTCAACCATAACTTCACTATTTTTTGTTGACTGCGTCCAGTTTATTTAAGTTTTAGTGATCTTGGTCATTACTTTCTTTCTTTAAGGAACAGCCGCACTGAAATTGTGCAGGTGATTACATTGTAAAGGTCCTGCTTGTAAAAAAAAGTACTGAGAAAATTCACATATGACGAGGGTCTGTATAAAACCCCTACAATGTGATCATTCAATTACTGGTAAATTCAGTTAAAGCAAAGCTCTCTGTTTTGTCATTTTAGGTTGTTTGCTATGAGCGAAATCGAGAAGAAATCATAAGTATTGCTTTGTTCTGAAATAGAGAGACTTTTTAACAACTAGGAAGGTCTAAAGAAAAGTCAAAGTGTATCAATGCCGGATTCCTTCTAATTGTTGTAATTGTCTCTTTCCTATCACGGCTGAATAGTGTTTTTTCTTTACAAAGGTTAATGGAAAAACTTTTGATTCTTTACTTGTGTAAAGAGACCTGTTTAAGGATACTGGCACTTTGTTGCTTAAAGATTTTACGAGCACATTCGGTGACGGAGTAATTGCTCTATTAAAATAGCCCTCGGGTACACAAGGTAACACAAAATTGCAACAGGGTTCAGCAAATTCACACTTCATGTGGTTAGGCTACACGGCGGCATTGTTTGTGATTGCATTACAGTTTAGTGTCAGCGGTTGCCTCTGTGCATGCGCTTTATATACAATTGTGTGGTTATTTGTTGTATTGTTATTGCTTCGTGTCTGTGCCATATATTCTGACATCTGAGACATATAGTTAGGATTGTATCCTAGAGCAAATAGCATTGTTCTCAGTTACTGTTCAATAGTTATTGCACGGTAATCTTATTTTATTTATACTACTAAAGTTCAAATATAGTCAAGCACAGATTCATGGAAAAAAAAAATGTAAGCCTATTTTATTTATTTGCTTGTCAACCTAGTTAAAATGAGATGCCTGTATATAAAAACAAGCAGCACTTATTGTGTGATTTGCATGTTCACCACATGCTCTATTTTCCTCCTACAGTCTAAAAACATGAACATTAAAGCAATACACTATCTTCATTGTCAGGTGTTTATAAGGTTAACCTGGTTTTACAATGTGCAGCCTTCTGAAAACCATGGGTGGAGTCAATTTTGGATCCAAATTCAGGTCACTCCACATGGAGGTTTAGATTGGACGAGCTCACAAAATGGGGACTGGGTAAGCGTTGAATGGTAATGACATGGAATCCTTAGTGCCTGCAGTACTTATGGGGAAAAGAGGTTGCCTTCCACATGTCGAGTAGCTGCCATCTGCCACTTGGTGTTCATAAATAAAAAAGAGGTTATGTTTCTTCAATGTAAAATACAAGCCATTACTTATTAGGAAAACATGGAAACTAGTTAAGAATACATGACCTTTTACTTATTTTTTTAGAACATGACTCATTTAAAGTAAGTAGCTCATTTGGGTGGGTTTTGAAATGTGATGCTTTTTTTCCAATGAGTCTGAAAAACAAAAAAGAAAGAAAGCAGATAACTATCACAACGCTGAGTACTCAGTATTGTATAACTGCTCTGAAAACAATATTATGTTTCACTATAGTCACAACATTGATGTTGTTGGAAATGTGCTACAAGCCTAAAACACAGCTTTAAGTCTAGAAATGGAAGGGGAAAAAAGAAGAGTGGAAGGAGATACAGAATGGAGGCTACAGTAGATAAAGTCTTCTCTTGAATTGTTGAGGTTTACAATGTATAAAACTACAAATTATGTTGAGTATTTGGACTCCACAATTTACGATGAAGCACAAGACAGTAAAATAAAAAGCACAATATCTCCTCTGCTGCATGTGTTCATTTTTATAAATCATCCATCGTGAGTCTGACAATGTTGTAGGAGTGCAATGCTACAAGGTAGACTGCTGTTTTAAGTATACAGTACCATGACACAAAGGTGTGCACTATCTTAGTTTGTGCAATTAATCAAATCCTAATTACAATTAAGCTGGTAGCGATTATGAAAGCAAGATAATCGACACAAAACGATAATTATGCCGCATACAGTTTTGAAATGTAATCATTTTTGTCGTTTTGTATTGTTATAAATCCAGCACACCACTTTCCTTTACAGCGGTGTGTCAGGGTCAGCTGTGCATTGTGGGAGGATTGTGGGAACTCTCCCACACAATAACTCTAGGTTGTCTTGACAGTGTGTGGCTCGGATTGTTTTCATCCTGTGTGTCATTATAGAAAAATGGGCTATTGTTATGTTAAATTCATAATCTTCAGCCTTCTTTCCTTTCATTTTCGTCATCGAAATACAACCTGGATATGCTGACAGATTGCACCTTCTGCTGTTGTGAATGTAAAAAGCCTGGAGGCCAAAGCAGACTTAACCGGTGTTTAACATTCTATTGCTAACTGTGTGAATTATGCATATGTGCAGTACCAGCAAAACTTGTGTTTACAAGAGCAATTATCAGCCCAGAACCCCATTTGTCCCCAGAGCTTGAACCACTTTTTAGAAAATAACTTCTATGAAAAGTTGTACATTTAAGTTCAAGTTTAAACTGTATGGTAAAATGCTCACCATCCTGTGGTACAGTGCATCCACTCAAGTCTTTTTACTTATTGGTTGATTATAGATTTTCTTGAAATAACGTAGACATGAACAGACCATGTTCTGACTTTCCTTCCACCACACTAGTAGTTCTCAAGCATGACAGGTTGGGCGTGAGCGAGACATGTGATTTGAAACTAATGTTTTGATAGCAGAATCGTTGTCGCGGCGGTAGCATAAGCAAATCATGCTATCACAATATCAATGGTGTTTATTCAGACGGATGGACGGTCTGAGTCTGCAGGGCTTACCAAGGAAGAAGGACCAGGGCAAGGAGTATAGCCATTTTGGGCAAATAAATATAGCAACTCACCTGTCTGATCGAGCAAGTGGTAAAAAATAATGAATCGCATTGTTTTTTTTCGAGCTGATGATGGAAATAGCAAAGGAATGAGTCATCTTACTTCCTTCTCATATCTGTTGAGAGTTGCGCACATGCAGTAACCTTAAGGCATTGCAAGAAAATGGCGCCAGCTAGAGACTGTTAAAAGTTAAAGTGCAAGCAAGCATTTACAAGTGTAAAAGCTCATAAACTACTAAATGTCTCTTCTTTATTGTCCCAGGTAAGTTAACAAACAATTACTTATTTTAATAACTCCAGTGCAGAGCAGTTTCTCTTAGTATTGTCCAACTTTCGCTGTAATTTTGCCATGTCAGACATTGCATATGTCAGGATACCTTGAATGTGACGATAGTATAGATTTGGTTGAGTTTTTGTAAATACAGTCGAGCTATAGAGGTTCACCAATGTGTTTAAACGCTTTATGAACACAGGTTCATACAATGCAAACACAATATTGCTCAATAATAACTAATGACAGATAAATTCGGTCTGTGACACAATCTGTAACAAGGGACACAATAGATATTGTTTCATGTTGTCTTCCAGTGATGGCACCACACTGATTGGCAGCACATTTTGTGTGTTCCTTACGCTGGCATCAGTGGCAGGCAATAACAGAGATTGATAGCAGAGTTACGACGGCCATTTGGAGCCTTGATCTATGGCAACGGATCTCAAGGGATGAAGCTATCCCAGCTACACTCAGCTGCCCAGGGCCGGTGGTCACCGTAATCGAGAGAAGATGTATTTATAAAGTGCCCTGCTCAGCAACCCTGCTCATTCCAGTAAATCTGAGGGGGAGCTGAAAGGGAAAATGTCACAACCCAAGGACACTACAAGGATCTAACTCTGCCGTTGCCAACAGGTAATTGGGGTGTCAGTGGGATCCAGTCCCAGAATGCATTTCCTGCTATCACACCTTCTGGCTTGCTAGCGTATAACACATCTCTGCCAGGATAGTGATGAGGAGACAGTGGGAGGAGAATGGGAAAAAAAAGACAAAAAAAGTGATACATTAATAATAAGATGCACAAAGCAAATTAGATATTTGACAATACATAGACAATGATGTTAGACATTACATACCTGAATATTAATGTTGAAATACATAAAAAAAGATGCCAATATAAGTAAATCAGAAATAACAAAATATTCCTTCATAGTAGCTTGTAGACCAAATATTAATGAATTTTGCAACATACTAAATGTTAGTTATTTGTCACAGCTGTCCCGCAGCCCTTGCTCCTTTTCTTTGCTTAGCCTATTGCTTGCCTTCAGCAGCAAACACAAATCTCACATGGAGGTATTGATTGGGGCTTATGACAAAATCTATATGAAATACATTGAGGTATTAAAAGGCAGGCAAGGGAAAAGTCAATCAATGACCTTGCTGTAGGATGAGAAAGTAAAATAATCTTTTGGATACAGCTGCTTGCCTGACTGTAAATGGTAAACGGACCTGTTCTTGTAAAGCACTTTTCTAGTCTTCCAACCACTCAAAGCGCTTTCACACCACTTGTCATTATTCACCCATTCACACCCAGGTTTCACCTGCCACCAGGAGTAGCTAACATTCATGCACACATTAATACACCGTAGGACCTGTGGGAGCAATTTGGGATAAGGGGTCCTGCCCAGGACACATCGACTTGTGACTGCATTCTCACAACACAGATGTTTAGAATATGCCGGGATACTGAAAGCAACAGTTTGTTGTCAATATTCATAGACACATGACTGCTGAGAATTAATTGTAAATGATGATGTTGTATACCAAGGTAAAACAGATTTGCAGCAATTGTTTGAAATATGTTACAATAAACTGACTTGGCGGTTATGATGGCACTGGCATTAGAGCAAATCCATTGGGAAACACTAATATGTTGTAGATGTTCCACAGATGTCCTTTGAATTAACTAATTAGAACGAAAGGGTAAGAATAATGATGTATGCCCAGATGTGCAACATCCATGTCTCTTCATCCTTGGCCCATATGCAAGGCTGCCACTTTTAACTTGCATGGCTGATGGAGATCAAACAGATACTGATGTGCAAATGAGGACAATAATCTACCATGTCGATGTAAGAGAAAGAGAGAGTGGACTGTGTTGATATTGCACACTATGAAGGCTGTGTTGCCATCCCACCAACAGCAGTATGGCACGTCAAACACCAGCTAATTGGACAGAGGATATTGTATGTGTACAGATTGTCAAGCCCTCAGAGGCAAATGTGTAATTTTGGGCAATATACAATATATTAAATTGAATATATATATATATATATATATATATATATATATATATATATATATATATATATATAAATATATATATATATATATATATATATATATAAATATATATATATATATATATATATATATATATATATATATATATATATATATATCTTTTTTTTCAAACTACAAAAAAGCAGGAGCATATTAACTAGAATGACTCTTCTAAATGGAAGTACTCAATTTCAACCTTCGAAGTCCAAAGAAGGCTTCGCAATTCTTCCAGGATTTTTTTCTCTCCGCCCCCAACTAGTGGCGCACGCCCGAAGGAGAATAAAACCTGCACCACTTCAAAGACAACACAGCATAGCTTACCCGTAGCCTGCAGCTGCACTTTGATACACCACGACCACTGCCGGAGATGGGAATGACGGAGAAACAACAATCTGGAAAATCCTCCTGCTTTCCCCTGTGGCAACATTTTTCCAGTCCCGTAAGTTATGTAAACAACAACCACTTTATTGTGCTTTCTCCACCAAGTAACGTCCGTCGGGTCGGGCCTGATTAGAAAGTGCTGACAGATCCAACAGTGTTTACCTGAGGGCAAGCTGGAGGGTGGGTGCCATGCTTCAGTGACAACGCTGTTGAGACCAGTGCACGGCTATCCAGTAGGGCACACTCACATGCACTAAAAGCATGCACAGCTGGTTCAGCTTTGTCAATGAAAAAAAGAGACGAAGCTAGATAAACAACACACACCGAGTGAGAATGACGTCATTCTCAAGTAGACAGTACGCCACTATATATATTATATGGCTAGTAGTTGTTTGCTGGTCTATTAATGTTCAGAATGTAAAATGCAACTCTTTTAAATGCATTCATACCTTGCAGCTGGACAAAGTGTCCTTTTTTTTGGTAGTTTAGTTGATGGGAATCAGCATTTAGCGGGATGAGCCTTCAAACAGACAGAGCATATGCTGCAAGGTATCCCCACCCAATTACCAGAATGCTCTGTTTACTGGGAAGAATACTTGCCTTTTTATAATGCAAGTCTGAAGGAAACAAACAAAAGGATCTAATTACTGTATGACTGTACAGAATTGAAGTTGTGGCTGGTGAAGAGGCTCCATGTTTGCTGTTCAGTAGAACGCACTGACAAGTCAATCAGTCTTGTCGGACATATTCAGGTTTGCAAAGAAAAGAGGTTTTAAATTAGTGCCAGAGGTTTATTCAATTTTGTTAATATGTGCAGTGGTCATTTAATTATTTTTTTTTGCATTTTTCCTGTTTCCCTTTGAATGGACAAAAAAAAAAAAAAACAGTGAATATGAAAGAAAATTGCTTTATGATTAGAAAACAGAAATGCACATCTAAATGACTTCACCAAAGACTGAGATAGCAACAATTCATTTGCTTTAGATTTATTTTACTGCAAAATTCAAAAGCTTTTGTTTTCTCTGAGTACTACAAGAGGAATGGCACTGATTGCTCATGGCTGTTGATAAAGCCATGCTCAACCGGAAATCACAATCACAGCCACTGGCTCAGACAATGTCATAGTTGGGGTGTTCAATGCTCAAGTTCTATAGAAGCTATGCAGTATATGATTGTTTTAAAATTGTTTGTGGACTAAATTGCTTGATGGGAATACATGTAATGTGTGGAGCACCGTCAAGCATGCAGTGAAGGAGATACACAACCTTCCTTTTATTTCTGTCTCAGATCATTAAATTCTCTTTTGGTCATGCTCGGAGCAGTTTATTGCTCTCGAATACTCCTGAGGCTTCCGCAGGTTTGAAGAGCGACACATCGAAGAAAGTGGCATGCTGTTCTAGATTCATTCTACAAAGTGCTGTAACATGGCAATAAATAGTCCAGCATTCAACATACAAGAAAAAAACAATTACAGGCAATATTACTAGGGCACGTTGAAACACTGCTATCAAGTCTTTCTGCCGCCCGCCTCTGAAATCTTTCATCCTTTTAAACTTTCAACGGGAAACAATTTGCAACCTGTAATTTTAGACTGTTATTTCCTCCACCGACTTTAAAAATTATACTGAATTTAGCCATAAAAATGTCCTTTGTGAAATTATTAATGCCTCTGATAGCAAGACAAAAGTACAAGAACACTCGTGCACTAGTGCACATACTTACAATGTTGTTAAAATAAGTATGTAAGGAGGCAAGAAGAGGTTGCTCCAACTCTCCTCATATGTTTGGTATTGGTATGAATAGTAGTATTTCAATTATTGTACTATTGTTTGCCATTCCAAGTAACTAGTAAGTACAAGTTGGAGCTTTTACATCTGTAGTGTTGGATATCTGGACCAAAAGGAAATGAAAGATACTTTGTATGATTACATTTCTGTTTTGTCCATTTCTTATGACTCAACTTTTCACAAATAAACCAAGAGGACAAAACATTACATGATATAGACTGACATGTAGGGCTCCAGATTGCTATTGTGTGTTTTAACATGTTCATTCATGCGACACAACCCCGTGATTCTTCGCAAGCACCTTTTGTTTAGGTTGAAACTACTTAAACTTCCAGCGGGTGTACATAACGATGCAAAATGTACTGCAGGAAAAAGTACAATATTTTCCTCTTAAATGCATTGGAGTGGAAAGTAGCTTGAACATTGCACTTAAATACTTGAATAAATGCACTAAGTTTCTTTCCATCATAGATTAATATTGTGCCAAAACAATGGTGCGACTAAATCAAAAAGTTGGTCCCACCAGTAGTACCAGTGGAAAAGTTAGTTTGGAGCCCTGATCTCTGCTTCGGTGTCACCTCTATGTGCTTGTTATCTCAGCTTGTCATATAACATTTAAAGTAAAACACTAGTATGGGCCCACAAATTGAAACTTTTATTACCCTTTTATTGGAATGACCTTTCAGAAATGACAGTGATGAAAAGTCATATGTTAGTGCCTGATCGCTATTAAGTCCTGCAAAAGTGTCTGTGCTCCATCTCACTAGATACAGAAACAAAAGTTGTATGTGTTTTAGGAGAATAAAAAAAACGTAATGAGTGCTTTCATTCTTTTCTATTTCTCTGTGAGGATCAAGGGGAGAAGCGGCGGGAGGGCGTGACTTAAGAACAAAATGAGTGACAGTAATGCTCAATGCGTGACACTTGAGATCCCTGTTCTTGTGTAAAGTCCACATACGTCAAAACATCGCAATACAACTCAACAACTCAATCCAAGCAAATGTAGACCTCAGTGGCACTTTGTTATAACTACAAATGTCCATCACAAATAAGCTGGAGAGAGAAAAGAGACAGAGAGTTGGTACTACACCCATTTTTGTGCTTAAATTGGACAATGTTTTCCAACAGGTTACATCATTTTGACCCATCGAAAATACAACTAAATTCATAAAATATAATCCAACCACATTTTTTTTGGTTTGTTTTTGCTTATTTGTGGGAATAGGTTCATGCCAACATGAAGAACAACCAAAGTGATTCTTAGTTTTACTCCACATTTACAGAATATCTAGTTTGACAGTAACTCACCTTTTTATATCACTGCTCTCATTCACTTTGATGTCTGATGTTGTCTCACAGGGAAACTCACAAACAGACAACTACGGGGCAAAAAGGCTTAAATACAAGATTGTAAAATCCAACTCCACAGCTTTCTGGAATCTGTCAAAACTTCAGCTTCTTCATATGACGAACTCTGCAGTGCCTCATGGGGGCGAAAATGAAACTGAGCTGGTGAGTATCACACCTCTCTCTCACTCTCTCTGCTGAATTGAAGTATTAGTTTTTCAACTAAAGCTGAGCCAAGTGTAAACGATTGAAATCCACAACGCTCTTCATCCCTCTCCTTGTATACTCAGTCATAGCCCTCTGTTGTTCCTTTCCGTATCGTATCTCTTGCACTATATTCAGGAGCATTTCCGTCTGTCACCTTTTCAAACATGCCATGGTAATGCCAGAATTGATGGGCCATGGGACAGTCCAGCAGCTGGCGAATACCAAATGGCGTAAAACCCAACAGAAGAAAATCGGGTGAGGCCGGAGGTACATGCTTGTGGCGAAAGACTTCTCTTACTTTTTTCAAGACCATGGTGAGCTGTTTTTTATGCAGTACCAATGATCTTGTAATGCATTCATTACATTGTTTTTTTTTCTATTTGTACTCAATTTTCCACAATGTATTTTTACTAACAATCACCGGTACATTGTAAATGTTCCTCATGTGCGCCAACACTATTATTGATATAATAGTCAGTGACAATGTGATACATATGTATTTGTTTTCCAGTCAATGCAAACTTTTTTTCTGAAGAAAGTCATGAGGACAGCTGGCCATTTAAATCTGTATTCAACAGTCTAAAAACCTATTTAGTAATTTAAATGTGATCAGAGGAGCTTAGAGGGGGCAGTACCAAAAGACTTTGTGCACTGAAAATGATAACTCTAGCGGTTTGAAAATCCTCTGTGTAAGTGATAACACCTTCTCCTTTCACAGTGCAGGATGGTGGGATACAATAATCTGAGCGCACAGGTATAAAAAGGATAAAACAGGAATTATCTCAGATACTTGAAATAAATGCCTCAGACTTGTAAAACTCAAAAAGACAAGCATGTGACTCACTGTTTCAACATTTCAAAACATTGTGATAAGTGAAACTGCTGCTGGTTTAGCCATGATTCTCTTTGAAGAGAAGAAAGAGAAAAATGTGCGAGCAGTAACAGACTTTGAGTAAGTGGCAAGGATTATGTTGGTTTGTTTTGAAGGACCATAAGCAAAACGGGGGAAGACAGGGTAAGGTGTGAAAAAATAAGGACTTTATTTATTTCCATGGCACAGGAGAGACTCTGGAGCAATCTTTCAGTTCACCACATATAGCAGTTGGCAAGCTGGGCCAGTCCATTTAAGCAGGTGTGCTGCAGCGGCGTCGGTTATTCCAGGGTCTCGGCTGCAGGTAACTTCCATTCTGCCTGTCGCTGTGCCGGCTGGTTCCAGCCTTCACACACTCCTACACTATTTTTCTCAATACTAGAGTTGCAGATGGGAATAATGGTTGGCCGGTTGATTACTACAATACTTCCCGAGTCAAATATGTGTTATATAATGGAGTAACATTTATTTTAGCATGATAACATTTGCATTTTCCGACATTTGCATTTTCCGATATGAAATATATGAAAATACTATTATGTCTAGATGGCTATAAATGATCTGGGATTGTTCACTAATTGCCTCATTATGATTTTTACTTTGCTCTGTACTGTGTTGCGTTCATATCCCCGACAATCCCCTCGCTTCATATTCTTCATTTTGTTTCCATACCGACAAAAAACATTCGCACAAAGCTCTGTTGTTGTAAGAGCAACTCGAGCAAAAGCCAAAAAATTCAAAAATATAAAAGCAGTCGACCTTGCCAAGCATATTTCAGCTTCTGTTTCTTTTCCTAAATCTGTAATTATTCTCCCTCTTCAGGATGCGTGGCATTATTTTAAACGGGTTTTTATTTCCATGTTGTCAGTGCACTTTTCAGTCAATCAACACTTCTCCTGAGGTGTATCCAGTAATTTATTCAACTTGACTTGCAGCAATGGGTGATGCCATGAAAGGAAATGCCATCTTACAAGAAGGGGGGGCTAAAAAAGCTGGATGAAAAGTGTTGTTTTTGTAGATTCACAATCATCCACTGTGTTATTATTTTACTCGCCAGCATTATCTCAATAGAGCCCATTGCTAATAGTCACAGTCTCTAAAGGTATACTAGCAGGCTTTGGGTTGGCTTTCAAGTGTGCAGTCACCTGCATAGTGACTGCATTGTTTGCTGCGTTCACTGCTTTTAAGTGAATTTGATAGTTCTTCTTGGAGTTACTTTAAAAAGTATATTAGGTAATATGTGCAGAGGTAAATCTACACCCTGTGTTTATTCAGCAATAACTGTGCAAAGATCTAGTGAAAATCCTGTTGATATGGTTACAACTACCACAATTAGTTGTAAATGGTAAAATACCCACTAGCTGTCTTTTCCTGGTTTTAAAGGCTGCATCCATTATCATCTTATTTGTGGCCGGGCTTAGCATGGTATTCCAGATGTCCCTGTTCCCAGCAACGCTTTCCAGCTATTCCTGGCGAACCCCGAGGCGTTCCCAGGCCAGACAAGATATATAATCCCTCCAGTGTGGTCTGGGTTTACTCGGGAGCCTCGTACCAGTTGGACGTGCCCGGAAAACCTCTAAAGGGAGACATCCAGGAGGCATCCTAATCAGATGCCCGGACCACGTCAGCTGGCCTCTTTTGACGCAAAGGAGCAGAGGCTCTACTCCGAGCTCCCTCTGGGTGTCTTGGCTCCTCACCCTACCTCTAAGGCTGAGCCAAGCAAACCTATGGAGGAAGCTAATTTAGACCAGTTGTATCCACAATCTCATTCGTTCATTCACTTAAGTTCAAGACCAAGGTGGTTCATGAGAGTTGGGATAACGCGGACTAAAACCGCCTGTTCATCTCACGCTTCATTTTTCCATCACAAGTGAACAAGGATACTTTAACTCCCTTGCTTCGGGCAGTGACTCATTTCCAACCTGGAAGGCGCAATCCACTGTTTTGTGGCAGAGAACCATGGCCTTACACCTGGAGGTACTGACTCTCATCCTGATCAACTAATTTAGCTACAACTCACCCCAGTGCGTGCCGAGGGTCACGCTCTGAAGGAGCCAACAGAACAACATCATCTGCGAGACGCAATTGTGAGGTCAACAAAACGGACACTTTCCTCCCTCCAGTTGTTCCTTAAGAGCCATGAAAATCACTGACAGGATAGGTGACAGGGGAAAACACCTACTAGAAACGTGTTTAACCATGTTTCGATTATAAACAGACCAGACACAGCTCTCTATTTGGTTATACATGGGCTAAATGGCTCGCAGCTAAGGCCCTGCCCAATATTCCCGCTGTACTCCCCACAGGACTCTTCAGCTTCATGGCAGTAAACTTATGTTAATTTCTTTCATACTGTTCTATTATTTTACTTCTACTCTAAGGAGTCTGCGAACGCTTTAAAGCGGGCTACGATGTTTACGCAATATTACTATTTATAGGTCTGCGATAAAACGGCACAGAAATGTGGTTCAAATTGTACCGGACCCGATCTCTAGATTTAGGTAATTTCTCAATCCAATTTTTTATCTCATTCCCGTTCTCTCATTTTGGTGAAAGTTTGGTGAAGGTAATGACAGACAACACTACTACTCAAAAAACAATAATACACAATTTGATATTCCGCATTTATTTATATTTATCTACCATTTTATCAATTTTTAGGCTTCAGTGAGCTTAGGACCTTTTGGTAAGCCAATTTCCAGAATTGTGTGCGAATCCTGTGTGGCTTCGTGCTAACGATATAAAAACTTGGGGTGCTCTCTCTCTCGTCACTCTGAAGTCCCTTCGGGTCATTTTTATGGTTTATGTTATAAACAATTTACTTATATTGACTTGTGAGGCAGGATTTGCCTCTTTTTTCTTTATCTCACCAGAGGCTCTGATATGGACGGATAAGCCTTTGGAGACTGATGAAGACTCCAAAGCAAGGCCTGATCCCCCATTGTTGGGGGCTCTGGGATCTTTAAAAAAGTGAATTCAAGAAATTGTGTAAAATTGAGAAAATAACCTCAGTGATTATATTCACATTACTGATTATCAAAATATAAATATGTGGAAATACTTTGTGAAACCATAATGTTGACAATATTGTCACAATTTGGAGCCATCTGTTCAACATGATTGTAATATAATGTTCTTAATATCAACAAGCTCTATTATCAAATATGTATGACGAAAAACAAGGAGATACAATACCAGCCATCTCCACAGGTCTTTCTAATAGTTTTGAAAGTAAAGTGAAATCTAAAAGCCAATGTTATTTAATAGAGGCAGCATAATTGATAGCACATGAATGGTGAAGTGCAAGTCACCTTTTGTGTGTCAAGAGCAAATTAAATATTTAATTTTCCTTTTAGTAACAATGATGTAGAATGTCAGATGACCGTTAACTCTTATTTGTGTGCATAACTTAAGATCCAACTTTATGATCACTGCAGCGGTCAATGACCTATACTCTTACTTGTCCTCCCCATGAGGAAATTGGGAAAGAAAACGTCTGCTTAAATTCAGACACCAAACTGACTGAGCTTTTTGTCTCTCCCTGACCTGTCCTTAATGACTCAGCAGGTCACACAGAGTTTGCTGTTGTGCAGATTTGTTGTGGAATTGAAATCTTCTGGTCATCCAGATTAACTTTTATCATTTCAGCCTGAATTTGGTGAGTCGACTTCGACTAAAACTGTTCCTTTTTTGTTCCTTTTTTGACGCCGTTATAAAGACGCCGTTATAAATCTGACTATGATTAGTTGTTTCAGTACACTGCTGTGCTTTTGTTTCCAAAATATGTTTTTATTGTAAGTTTGTAAATATGCAAGGGAATTATTGTTTCTGTTTCGACAATTATGCTGTGCAATGCTTCAGAAAGCTCAATTCTAATATATTTTGCGGTAATGAAAGCTGCCATCCAGTCATTTGAGAAGTGTCAATCAACAGCAAGGTAAGTATTCTTTTGCAAAGCGGTACAGGAGTAAAAATGGATTCCCACAATCAGAAAGAGCCACAATGTCATTTTTCAGTCTGAACCCCTTCCTGTCCCTCCCCTCGTTTTCACAAAGGGTCTGACTGTTAAGATTCAATTCAGTTTATTATGTTTCTCCCAATATCACAAATGACAAATTTGCCTCAGAGGGCTTTACAATGTATACACATACAGAAAGACATCCTCTTTCCTGGGACCTCACATCAGTTCAGGAAAAACTCTCCTATATATATAAAAAATAAAAAAATCAGAAGAAGAAAAAGGGAAGAAACCTTTTGGAGAGAAACAGGAGGATCACTCTCAACGGATGAACAGAAGATAGTCCCACATGTTAAAATGTTGCTTTGTTGGCTTCAAATAAGACCAGTTGAGGTTTCTGCCTCTTCCTGCACTGTGATATTGTTTGACTATTGTCTATCTGTATTTTTGTACAAAATATCACTTTCTGAGATGAACTGCTTTTAAGGAAGCTGTAAGATGTGAATGTGGTGATGAAGCCACAAGGGGGTCCATGTTGTAACGCAGGACTTGCACTGTGACAACATCTCTGTGAGGGCAGCAAACCAGCCAATGCTGTGGCCTTTGTAGTTTACGTGATGAAAAACAGTAAATGACGCATGCATCCATATATATATATATATATATATATATATATATATATATATATATATATATGAAAGACCATGCTAACATACTTAACATTATTTCAGATCAATAACATGATGAACTAAAGTTCATGATAGCTATTGATCTGAAATAATGTTAAGTATGTGGGACTATTTATAAGGCAGAGTTGGAATCTTTTTTTGATAAACCCTGTGGGATAAACAAAAAGCAGTTGAGCAAACATGTCATCTGATCCCTTTAAATGAAAGCCTAATCAAAACACTCAAGGCAAAACCATGTTGCTTAGCACCTCTCAGTGAGATTTCAAAGTCTCTTCCCTCTCCACTACCTCAATACTATTTTTGTAAATCACATTCCCTTCAAGTAATTTTCTTAACTAAAGAACATTTGATAAAGTCTATCCCGACTGATTTGTTTTCCATAATACTGACTCCTGTTGATTAACTGATTGCTTTAGAAAGGCTAAGGTGTATGAGGCCGCTTAGGTGTGCAAAATTCTCCAGGCATACCAGCAGATAATGGTGTTTAATTGAATGATAGTCCACCAAAGAGGCAGGAAAGTGATGAATACGAAAATGGAAATGGCATACAAAATGAGGCATATATACCAGTATGTGCCTGGCGTATTTATTTATGTCTGCCCAGACAGGGTGTGTTATAAATGACAGCGTGCCTCCTCAGGTAGAAGGATATTCACGCATGAGAAGGGCGGAGAGAGACACACAGGCTGACATCCAGAGAGAGAGAGTGAGATAGAAAAATAGTGAAAGATGAATTATTGATTATAGAAACCAAAGAGTAATCAAAATTCAGGAAATTTGAGTATAGAGCCCGAATCTGTACAGGTGAAAACCATTGTTATACAAATTTTTAGCCATCTTTCGATATAGTTCAGAGGAACCAAAACATATTTGTTTAACGTATTATGACTCAATATCGGATGAAAGGTGGGACTGTCTGTGTGTGTATGTAAATATGTATGCCCTTAAATGTTCTCAACAACCGTGTATCCAATTGGCCTCTTCCTCGGTGGCTGTATTGTGGAGGACGTGCCCCAAGGAAGTGCAGTGTTGAGTGTGAGC
>NW_027175896.1:0-10000 GCF_023055335.1 Clinocottus analis
TCACTCGCTGTAGGGCTCTTCCATGTCTGCCTATTGCCCATCTGCTGCTCAGATATCAGGCCGACAAACTAAAGCCTTTCTGTGCCGAGCCATTCCACACTAACAGCACAGATAGAGGCGCTGCTGTAAGTGCGGCGAATTAGGCCGCCTTGTTTTGCAAGTGAGCGACCAGCCAGTGTGTTTTATGTGATTGTAGGGACTGATAGCCATAATAGAGCGGTGGAAATGGAGCTGTCCTCCGCAGTGGTTCATATCTCTCTTTTTCTACCCCTTTTGCCAACTCTTCTCAGCATGCAAATGAGATAGGACAATAAAAGGTGAACTTGGACTTGAACAGAAGTCTGACATTTAGTTGCCATTTAGTGCAGAGAGGAAAAAAATAGATTTACCTATCTGTGGGGAATAGCTCACTGACGATGATCTCGCTGCCATCCGGTGGAGGGGAAATTTTGGGGGTGGGGTTGAGAGATTAGTGTGGTGCACTTCCAGGAACATTGGACTGACTCGATCGCTTCGGGCCACTCGCTCTCAGTCCCCAGTGGATTTCTGCGTCTATCTATACAATTTTTTTCCCGCCTGCCGCATTATGTAGCTATAAAAGACAATTTTCTCATTCTTTCTTGTTCTCTCTTGTCACACATGCCCACGCACGCATAGCCAATATCTATACCGTAGTGTCTTTGTTGTGATGAATTTTGCCGTGAGATGGCCAGTTGTTACATCGGGGATGTGTGTGTTGTTCTCTACGTGAGCCAAAGCCAACACAAAGGAGCGAAGAGCGGGACGGAATAAAATAGAGATGCAGAGTAACGGAGAGGTTTGGCAGCCAATTCCGATATACAAACTGAGAATGAGAATCTATGGACATTGAGCCACTGTCACCCAGGCTGTTGTTAGTATTATTTGTTATTATCAGCATTTTTTTCCCTCACCATTGATTTATATTCTTTTCTTGGGGAACAAAAGGAAAGTTGTTGGATGAACTCCTCTCTGCAATTTCTTCCCTTTCTTCTTTGTGCATTATGGCATTGGTGAGTGTAGCTCATTGGTCTGAAGATTGGCTGTACTCCTCTTTTTCAATGTTTGGTTCTTTGGGATTCATTGTACACTGTGTACAATGTGTACAATTGTAGTGTTTAACATGTCTCTCACTGACTCAAAGGGGCAGCGCTACTCAATCTAATAGCTTTCCTAAAATGATTTTTGATTGTGCAATAAGCTTTATTTGCATAGCAGTTTTTAAAAGAGTTACCAAGTGCTTCACAGCAAGTAAAACAATAATGATTAAAACCTAATCGGATAAACAATAAAAAAAATACCGGGCACCAATTAAAAATGTACTTACAAAGAAATAAAGTGAGCTGTTACAAAGAGAATAAATGAATATGTTTTAGTTTAGGATGGTCCAATCAGTGCTGGGGAAAATTAACAACACTCTCCCTCAAAGCTGGAAATGTGAGAACTAAGGCATCTGTTATGTTGTATCAATGTACAGCCTGGAGCTGCTCCATCGAGACTGACTTTGCAAACTCTCTCTGAACTTTTTATATCAAACTGAGCTTTAAATTTAGCAGCACTATCAATTCAAGAGCAGAAAATGGTCTTGAGTGCTGTCACAGCCACTATTTCTCCCATGTTTTGCAGTTGTTCCTCTGCAGCGCTGTCCAAAGGAGTGACATCACAAATTTGAGGGTGGCGAGGAAAAGAAATCTACTCTTGTTCTTGATAGAACTGATTGTTTGCTAATACAGAGCAAACTATATTGGAGCAAAGGAACCACTGATATTACAGCTGATGTCATACCCATCAATTAAAGAAGCCCTTGCTGCTCCAGTGCACGATGTATTTGCCAATTAGTTCTTGTGTAAAGGTCAATGTACAGTATTTTTAATGTACTGTATGTTTTATATATGGCAAATATATTAATAATGAACACAAAACACGGTGTTATTGATGCAAAGGGCCAGCAACCAGGCCCAGCCAATGTCATTGAAGTACAGAGAAACAGCGCGAGCACTCAACCGTGCAGCTTTGGACTTGTAGCTCAAATAACTTGAGTCCTTATCGCAAGAAGAGTGGAAGCAATTGCAGCAACTGTCAACTTCTTGGCCCGTAAGTGAGCCGAACTACAGGTCTGAACTGATATTACTTCCCTGTAGGTGGTGTAGATTTGCCTTAGCCGGCCACATGGATGTTTTTTCAAGCCATTCAGAATAGTCCAGTGTTTTTGGTCATTGACAGTTGTTGCTTGAATCTTTTTTTTCCCTCCCAATTATATTTGGAAACAAGAGTCAAGCCAATTAGGAGGGTGCAGGTAAAATGTCAAAAAATGCCCGGAACCTTTGGCAATGTTGGAGCCAGTAACCAGCTTAAATAAAAGTGAAGTAAAAGACTGGAAGGATCTCTTTCTTATCACTCTCCGAGGGTGAGCGACCCGCTCTCTGAGCTAGGTTTTTAAAGCTGCAGTTTGTAGGATTTTGCGACATTTAGTGGTGACAGTGCAGATTGTAACCAACTAAAACCTAAACTGAAATACTAGCCGTCGAGAAACGTAACTTGAGGACAATTTCAGGCCAAATAAAGAACTGTAACAGAATGTTAAATCGGTCTGATTATCTATGCTTGGCGTAAGAAAACAGCTCCCTTTGTCAAGAACCTGCGGCGTGCTAGATGGGATTGTGAGGGAGGTATAAACCTCTTCCCTGAGGTGCTCCACATCTGAAAACAAATTTAAAATAAAGCTAGCAAAAGCCTGCCAGTAAAATGTGTTAATATATGACATGTACTTTGTCAGTCTTAGTTTCTGCATGTGCCTGCTATATTTCAAACAAGAAAAGCACCATGACAAAAACAATTCGTAATGCTCTCTGTCGGTCCCTGAAGCGTTAGAAAATAAATGAATCAATTACACTGACCCAAGAGTAAAACAATCTGTTGTTTCTGTTTTCCCATTTTTTTCCCCCGTTATTTTTTATGAAAACAGCATGTTGCTTTTATTTGAGTTCCATCTCACTTCACAGGCAGATTGTGATTATGTTCAGTGACTGATGTACTCACCTTCCCTCTCCTTGTTCTTGCCTTTCTACCTGTCACTCACCCCCCCATCTTCACTCCCATCACACCTCTTCTTTTCCCTCCCACCTCGGCTTCCTCTCGCCTCCTCTCCAACAACCCCATCCCATGCTGCGACACCTCCTCGCCCACCTGCATCTCACTTCTACACTCTTCCCATCATCTTTGTCCACCCCCAGCCCTGAAGGACGACCGTTTCCAGATGGTGCTCTTCTCGCCACGGCTGGTGCGCATCGAGTTGACCAACGTCAGTGTGTCTGATGAGGGCGGCTACTTCTGCCAGCTCTACACGGACGCCACGCACCACCAGGTGGCGACGCTCTCTGTGTCGGTGCCTCCGGAGACGCCCACGGTGGAGGTGAAACAGGAGGCCGTGGAGGGCGGCGAGGTGGAGCTCACCTGTATGTCGCCACGCAGCAAGCCGGCTGCCACCCTGCGCTGGATTCGTAACGGTCGTGAGCTACCAGGTACCCGGACAGGGACTAATGGACAGTTAAATGATTATGAGAGATAAATGAGGGAACTAATAGGGGAATATGGGCCAGGTGAAGTGAAATGGGTGGATAAATTATCCCAAATTGAGTGCTGAATGAAAGAAGGATGAATAGATGGGTGATTGATGGATAAATAGAGGGAATGACAGATGGATAGGTTGATGGGAGCAGGTTAAGATGGATGGATGGAGAAAATTAAGGTTTTGGCTGCGGGGCTGCCAAAATCTCTCCTCTCTTGTTTCCATGATTTTTATCAAATGTTCTTTGCAATATTTATAGGAGACGATCTAGTTTCGAATGATCAAACACACTTTTTGAGATGTGAATCCTGTTAACTTTTCTTTCTCCGTTCCTTTGAGGAGGAGTCATAAGTTCACAGAGCAAGTACTTTTACATGTGTGTCAATCTTTGTGTTGAGAAGGACGCCATCAGCACCAAGTATTAGGAAGATTTCAGTGCTTTTCTGTCTTCAATGCATCCACTTGTCAAACTCTTTCTCTATAAAAACAGACACACATCTCTCTATGTACTGAATATATATATATATATATATATATATATATATATATATATATATATATATATATATATATATATATCTCCCTCTCTGTGCTCTTGAAAATGATATTTAAAATATGTTTTACTTGCACATAGCTGACAAGTACTCCATTACATAAAATGTTTTTCTTTCTTTTCCACTTTAACATACAGACACTTTAATTCGCCATCATCTAACTCTCCTCACTTCTTTGCTTCTGATAAATCTATGAGACATCCTTCAGTCGAGTACCTTGCTCTACCCTTCTTTCTAACTCTGTCTGTCTTGGCTTCTCTCAATTAAAGGAGCACTTCACTCAATAATACATCTGAGACCAATCTTTCGCTTGCCTTCAGTCTGTTTGACCAACGAGAAAAGATTTTTTTGCACCCCGCCGTTAAATCACCACTTATGTATAATATGTTTTGATTTTAATTCCTCATTCCTCAAAAACCTTGTACAGTTGACTGAGCACGAACAAGAAAAAATACTTACTTAGACTAATTTATGCAAACATCTCTGACTCAGACTTACGGCTATTTTTTTTCTTCTATTATTCAATTCATCTCAGATTATTAATAAATACAGACAATTGTGTTTAAAAGTACAAGTTGCTGCCAAATGTGTTGCATTATTCATCAATTCACTCACCGCGCTCAAATAACTCACACAGACCAGATGAAATAGTGTGAGATAATCTGGCGTCAACAGTTTTTGAGACATGCATGAGCAATGTTTTAAAGTCGTCTCCTTTACTTTCTATTTTTGTCTGACGCTCAACGTCTCTTTCATCCAGTCTCTTCCCTTGTTCTGTCAGAACACGCCTGTCAGCGTCATTCTGCCTCTGCCCTCTCTGTCCTTCCCCTCTGCTCCTTCTCTTTCTTCTCATCTCATCTCCCTTTCTTTTTCCCTTCAATTTTTACTGGTGACAAAGACATGAAGCTCCTCAGCTTCGTTATCGGTTGCAAAGAGCTTTCGTAGTCAAAGAGACCGAGAGGCCACACTTTCTTTATTCTCGCCGCATCTTTTTTTGGTCTTCCTCTCTTCTCTGCCTCTTCTCTTCCATCTTTTCTTCACCTCTTTCCTCCCTCCTGCTCTCCTCTTATGTCCTCTTTTCCTAACTTCTCTTTTCGTTTCATTTCTGGATTTCTCCCCTCCCCCTGTTTACGCTCCTCTTTTCCCCCTTCTCTCCATTTCCTCATTTCATCCCATTTCCCCTCCCTCCTCTCTCTGTTGGCCCTGAGTTAAATGAACTGTGGCACTAAAGGTTGGAGGCAGATCCCAACAGATATGGGCAAGCACTCTTTAATTAAGACACTATCTTCCCTCTGCTGCCCTATTCCTGCTCATCTGCACCCACCGCCGTCCTCTCTCACGCTTCGATTGGGCTGCTCTCATTTACTCGCCGGTAATAATTGAAAACTCAGCACGATATAAGTGATATTGTTGTGTTTAGCCTAGACAAGAACAAAGTCCAAATATGTGACCGTGTCACCCGTCTGTTCATCCTCCCTCGTTCTGTCTCCCCTCCGCCTCTATTCTCGCATCTTTACCACACACTGCATCTAGCATGACTCTCTTATCGCCCTCTTTCATGTCTGGACTTGTCTCGCCGCAGCCCTCCTCGCCCTCCTCGCCCTCCCTACCCTCCTCGCCCTCACCCCCTCTCAATCATGCCTGTTTTGCTGCCTCTCTTTCTCTTCCTCCCTCTTCCTCTCTGTCTATGCGTCCCTCTCCTTTGACTTTCTTCTCTCACCCTGGTCCTTTGACGCTCCCTTCTCGCCACGTCTGGCTCAGTTAAAATCTCAATTCGGTTATGCATATCCTCTCTTTTATCCCACATCTCTCTTTCTCTCTCTCTCTCTCTCTTCCCCACATATCTCTCTCTCTTTCTTTCACTCAGGCTCACACACAAATTATTCAGTTGATTTGCCATACGCAAACAAACGGTTCTGCTGCTTATAATTGCCATGAAATATAGATGGAAATTGCTTTCTCTTTCACTTTCTTATGCTGTCTTCCTCCACTCATCCTCCTCTCAACGGGTACCTGGTGTTGCTGAAAAAAGCTCATTCAATAGTCACTAACTTGTTCGTCCTTTCAGTCTGCTCACTTCTTTGATCCACATCTGTGGTCTCCTCTAAATGTCTCCTCTATTCCTTCCCCATCTCTCTCCCTCTCCCAGCATAGGTGTGATGTCTCAGCGGGGTAAAAGGAAGAAGGGGCATGTGCCTTGACCACCCATCTATCTTTCCTGTATCATCTCATCCCCTCTTTCTTTCTCTCCCTCTCTCTCTCTCTCTCCAGGTGTGGTATCTCAGCAGGACAACGCAAAGACTTTCAGCGTGTCCAGCACCATCCGGATCTCGGTAGAAAGGAAAGACAACGGGGCGGCGCTGAGCTGCGAGGCATTCCACCCGGCACTCGGCGGGCAGAAGAAGATTCGACACTACCGCTTGGATGTGAATTGTAAGTCTCTCCTTCAGGCAAAGTGTGTGTGTGTGTGTGTGTGTGTGTGTGTGTGTGTGTGTGTGTGTGTGTGTGTGTGTGTGTGTGTGTGTGTGTGTGTGTGTGTGTGTGTGTGTGTGTGTGTGTGTGTACATTACATCAAAGCACTTTCTACCCATCTTGAAAACAACTGAAGTAACAAAATGTTCATTGCCAATTTTTTTTTTTACTTAAATGCCAGCAATATTTTTTTCTTGTGAAGCAGCCTCATTTTAAATGGTGGCTTTCTAATATTAGATAAAAGCTCATTTATACACAGTTCATGGTTTTAACAGGGATATTCAAAGATGCCCTGTATGAGACCTGCTCTCATTAAAACCTAATACCTTCTAAACTTGTCAAGCAGAGAGCTGCAGTATCAGGCCTGCGGCCAGGCTCGAGTCCCGTCTTGTGGTTTAAGCAGCTAACCAACATGAGCTTAGAGAACCCGGGTCACAATACTCGCCGAGGTGCAATGATCCCAGGACTGTTGTGGGATGGATTGATGTATTTTTGCAGAAATTGGTATGCTGTGAAATCTCCATTTGAGGCAGGCAAAAGCAAACAGTGAAAATACTGAGAGATTTAAATGTATAATTGGCTTAAGTCTAATATTCACTCAGGGCAACAAGTTCAGACAGAACCATGTTTTTATTTTAAGCTGATTTCACAATATTTTCTGAAATCTGTCGACGGTTAAGAGGGATTAATCTTGAAAATGTCAGACAGCTCTAATCTATATCCTTGGATGAAGTTTATCGTTGAATATATTAGTGTAAAATGTTAATTCATTGTGTTTTTTTCTCTGCCATCAAACATGTTGAGTTTAATTCTATTACTTTAGTTGAAACCTTTCTGTCTTTTTTTTATGTGAGGGCAAACAAAGATTTCTTACAATTCAGTAATAATTTATATTTAATTATGATACTCATTGTTTTTATGTTCATGTTTGCAAATCCTTTTTTTGAAGCTTAGAGAACTAATTAACACATCAATTGAGAGGCATCAAATTGCGATTTTCCGTTGATCCATCAGTGCTATTTATTTTCAATGAAAGTTGGAGCTAAAAGAACACATAATAATAACCTTCTCCATCAATGTCACTCTGATGCTATTAGACAAGTTAACAAATTAATCAAATCAAATTAAGTTAACAATTAATCCATTTGTTCTCTGCTCATATTAGTTTTCCTGGCAGTATAATGTGATTCTCATCCCGTATTTCATCAACAATTTTAGATAGTCAAACATCCCACAGGCACATATAAATATTTACAGTCAGTGATATTATTTATACGTAGCAAGTACATCTGCTTCGGTCTTTGAGGACAATTAATTTGCCACATACAGCCTTCACTAATGTTTGTTGATGGATCACAATGATTCATATTCAACAGTGAGCTGGTGCTTCCTCGGGGCCAGAGAACTGGTAATAATGACCAACTGTCGGCCTGGATTTGGCTTCCCATCGCTCCGTTACTGAAGCCAGTGCAGTACAGCATCTGCTGGAGCGGTGGGTTGCTGATGATAACAGGTGTCTCAACTGTGGGATTGTCGGCTGGTTGCCTTGGAAACAGCTGTTAAAGACCCTTCCTTTTGACACTTTTGCACTTTCCTCTTGTTCCTCCTTTTTGTTCCCTCGCCGTCTCTCTCTCTCATTCCTTAATTATTTTTTCTTCTTCTGCTCTCTCTGATTGTCGCTCCATTTTGATCCCTTTGGTCCATTTTGTTTTCTCTTGTGTATATATTGTTTTTTTATCTCTCACATGCACACTCATTTATCTCTTTCTCTCTCCCCGCAGTTGCACCAACAGTCAGAATTGTTCCTCCCTCTGGCATTTTGCGAGAGGGCGACTCGCTCAGCCTCACCTGCTCCGTGTCTGGAAACCCTCTGTAAGTGTGTGTGTGTGTGTGTGTGTGTGTGTGTGTGTGTGTGTGTGTGTGTGTGTGTGTGTGTGTGTGTGTGTGTGTGTGTGTGTGTGTGTGTGTGTGTGTGTGCAGAATTCTACATTGTTTTGTGTTGGTGTGATAAGATGGTGGTACCCAACACATGCTCACCTACAGACAAAAACAAGTTTATCCTGCACTGCACATGAGCTTTCATTGGTGGTGTGTGTGTGTGTGTGTGTGTGTGTGTGTGTGTGTGTGTGTGTGTGTGTGTGTGTGTGTGTGTGTGTGTGTTCAAGGTGTTCTCTTGGCAGCTCTTCCTATGAAAAGCAATGCACTGTATGTAATTCATTTGTATCTCACAAAACCAATTTGTATGTAACAAAGGAAATATAAATTACGACAAACTTTACTTTGGAAGGAGGTTGGGGTCGGGTTATAAAAAAAAAAAAAAGATGACATAAAAAACTGTTTGCAAAGTGCTTTCACGGAGGAGACTACTGTCAAAATGGATTTATTTGTCATGTAAGTAATGCAACTTAGTATTTTTAAGATGAGGGTTGACTAATTTTTCACTTAACTTCCATACTTAAGTAACACAACTGACCACTTGCTTATTTTAAGCCAAACGTTGACTTATTTGTCACGTCACGTTGGTACTTATCTAACGTTAGGTCATTGTGACCTGAACCATTATCTCACGGTTACAGGAGGTATGATGAGTTTTTGCGGTTTGAAAAGGACATTAAATCCTAGATGCATTCAGCTTCACCTTCAACAAGAAATGAAAAAGGCACATTACCCAGTTGGCACAAAACGCTGCTCGTGAGGCTTTTTTTGGGTATGTCACAGCAGTGTGTTGATGCTTTTTCTCTCATTCCTCTGAATTCCTGACAAAATAATCAAAAAGTATAAAAGGTTTGTCTCAACAAAGCGTCTGTGCGTGAAAAGCTGCAACGAGTTCTGACAAATCGGCTTAAGGACACACTGAAAGCGTTTGATTGACGGCAACAATCGGAGGTTGCCAAGTTCAACTACAATTCTTACAAACACTCCATTTTTGCTCAATGATAATGTGGGATAGCAAGTATTCACGTTAAAACAGTTTTGGGATATTGTTTTGAGCTGCTTTGAGAATGATATTTAGGTTGTAACCTCATCCAACTGCTGGTCACTGTATTGATTTATTTGTATATTTCAGTATCCTGCACTATTGGTATGGTACACAGCCCGCGTGGGCTTACAGGACGCTGACTAGACAACAACAGCCACATGACGAAATAATAGAAAGAAACAGAGAAAATACAATTCCCATCCCATAAAACTCTAATTTTGAAGGATCCAGTGTTCTGTGTCTTAGTTTAGTTTGCAAGTAGCAGCTTCACCGACAGATACTAGTCTACAGGGCTTTACTTTCCTTCTGGCAATCTGTTTGGGGGTTCAACTGTTTACTTGCTTTGGTTAAGTTCACATTTAAGGCCAGAGCACTTTTTCTAAGTACAAGTGTAGGATTAGCTTAAAC
>NW_027175896.1:15000-24969 GCF_023055335.1 Clinocottus analis
TGAAACTATTATTATTATTATTACTATATAGCATCTTCACAGCCGAGAAGCTGCAAACTACAAATGTTGGACTTCTTTGTTTGAAAATTGCTTTCAACAATTAATCAATTTTAAAAAACCATTGTAATTGATTGACATTGTTTCAGTGCTTTTGACATTAAACCTTTCTTTCTCCTCGTCAGGCCCAGAAACATTCAGTGGTCCAAGATTAACGAAACCTTACCGGAGAGGGCCGAGATTTCTGGCCCCACCTTCCAGATTTCCCGTCTTAGCCAATCACACAACGGGACGTACTTGTGCCAGGCCCAGAACAACTTTGGACGCGCTGCCGACCATTACACCCTACTGGTGTATGGTGAGTAGTTGACTGACAGTTGTTGCAAGTTTTTGTGTGTGCTTGAAAAGATTGCTCCATTAATTCCTTTTCTCCATTGTTTTCATTCCCGGTTGTAGTTTCCCAGGTAATTGTTCACTGTTAGGAATAATTTTACGTTCAATAGCTCTTTTGTTTGTTACATTTCTTGTTCTTGTGTTTAGATGTTATTGTTTTTGCGAAATCTTTTTAATTTTATCGATCCTTTTATCTTCCAACAGTGTCTGTGGTGTCTGGCTATTCTGGCGCTGGGCGACAGACCCATTAAATCCTGACGCTTGTCTCATCTGTCTTTCGGCTTTATTTTGTTTTTCTGATTCGGTACGCAGCAGGAAACCTCTGCTAAACCTCCTCCTGAATCAATGCAACAGAGATATTGATTCCTCAAGAATATGTAGTTCAGATACTAGTCAGCAACATAATTATTCAGACTATCGCTTGTAAAGAACCAATTTATCTTGTCCCCTGTGACCCAATCCTCTCGTCCGGGAATTCAGAGTAACGTTACCAGTCAAGTGCAATAATTAAAGATTTGAGATGTTTTGACATCTGAATGAATTTCCCAACGCAAGCTGATGTGAAGGAGACAAAGACAACAGACACACTGCAAAGCATTAATGCAATCTGTTGAAATCTTGCATGTTACATCGTAAGATTTGTTGCATTTAAGATTCAGGCTAATCAACTTTGCTTGTTGCTTGAGCAGAAGTATCATAGGCGGGAGGACAATGCGGGTAAGGGGCTTTTGTTGTCAGCCTTTACAAGTTTTCCAAGATGTTGCACCTCGATTCACTGGTGGTTGCTAAATTCTTAATGAAGGTTGACCCAGATAGGCTGCGCACCGTGGCTCAAAGAAGACGACAGTGCAACATCACTGGAAATCTTGTTACCACGATAGTTACTTTTCAGAAAATGTGACAAATTGGCCAACTTTCTCCCCGAGTTTGAAGCACATTTTTTTTTGAAAACAAGGTTTTCGATGTGTGTTAATGTTGCGTAATCCACTCATGAAACAACTGAGTAAACTTGCAGTCAAACAGGGACAAAATTGAAATTTGGGGTTTTTTAATAGGACAGCAGCAAAGCCAGCTCATCATTAGAGGCTTCTACGGTTTCGCATCCAAACCGTGGCCTAATTACACCACTGTCACTCAGCAGATTTACCTTTTATTTTGTTTAGGCTGCTCTCCCCCTTCTGAATGCTCCCGTCATTTCACCTGAATTGGAGATTAGAAGCAGATGGACAGATAGAGGGAGCAGAAGCACGATATGTTATGTAACATTTTTGGGCTGCTTTTGGTTAGCGCCCCCTCATCTATCTACCACACTAACACTCTCTTTCTCTCTCTCACATGCACACACAACAATCACGCACTCTTGTACAAGCACTGCATCAAACGGCACACATAATGGCAGCTTTCCACCGGCATCAAGGGTGGCAACAGTGGCAAGATGAAAGGTGACATCCACACCCGCCCTCCCTCTCCCGTTGTCTCTCGCTCTGTCTGTCTCTCTCTCTCTCTCTCAGCTATCCTGGAAGGTTAGACATGTCGAGCTTTGATGTGCGATGCCACCTCTGTAGAAAAATGTTCTGTCTTTTTCCCTCCTCCTCAGCTTCCTCACTCACCATTTTTTAGCTGTCTTCTTCATTTGATCTTCTGTCTGCCATTTCGTCTTTCCTACATTTCGTCATTTATCTTTTTTATTTCATGCCGTTTCTCCATGCTGGTCATCAATTTCATTTATCTTGCTGTTTTTTTTCTTCTTCTTCTTATCCTCTCTTATTATAAAAGGGCTACATTTAAAGCAAGGAATCTTGCTTCGACCAAAATCCATAAAAGACCAGAAATCCACATAACCAACATAAGCCAGGCTTCAACTCCTTTGCTCTGCACCACGGATTTCCAGCAATCAGCTTCCTAAATCCTCCTGCTGTATCCCCGTATCAGTGGTGGTTTGCTGTAGTTATAAAAAAAAATATGTACTCGCCCACCAGGCAGATTGTTTCAAACCTTATCTCAAAGAGCTCAGAGATGTTGATTCAGCCATCATATTAATCTGAAGACGACCAAAAGTCACTTTTGATTTTCCTCTAAACCACAGCTAATAATCTGATTAACGTGGTGGTAATTCTCTTGCAAGAAATATTAACTGAACTCCTTCAATCAGGCTATGATGTTTCCAGTGAAACTTGTCTTTTTGATTATTATAACACAGTGTGTTTGCTATACTTCAATGCTAATGCAAATAAACCAATAAGGTTGATTAAAAATGTTCTAAATTAATTCTATCTTCTGATGATTGAACACCAAGTTCATCACTTGATATTAAAAATGAATATGATTGCATTCTGTAGATTATGTTAATATGACTCATAACTTTAAAACAGAGTGCTTATTTTTTGCTTGCCAGAACCCACGCTGTTATTGTAGGTGTCTCTTTTTTCCTTTCTTTTTTTTTGGTTTCAAACTGTGGATATCTCATTTTGTAACAAAGCTCTTATTATGCTTATTCCTAAAGACTAGTGATAAAAATAAAAAAAAGATACAGCCTCATTGTTGCTGCTTTTCTTATTCTTTTGTTTTAGTCACAGCTATTTCAACCTCTCCATCCATCTCTCATTGTCTTCTCTCAGTTGTTCTCTCTCCTTGCCTTTTCTCTCCAAATCCCCATTTCTTTCCTCGACATCCGTACTCTGTTTGACTCAGCCCGTTGTTCTCACCTCTTTTACACCTCCTGTCCACTTCCTCTTCCTCTCTCCCCTTCTCACACACCCTTTTAACGGTTTTTCACCTTGCCACGGGTTTGCCCTCTGTTCTCGGTTCAGCTGCAGTTCAATGTCTTTACTCAAAGAAGGCTGAGGTTTCTTAGAATATGGCACAAAGCAGTGAGTGTAACTGAGTGAGGAGTTGGTGGGGATAGATGGAGGGAAGTGGGAAGGGGAGAGAAGGTGGGAGGAAGTGATGGACGGATGAAAAGGAAGACAAGAAGGGCGATGGAGGTCGAACACAGGTTAACATGCACTACCACAACCTGTCAGATAAATGGAATATTGGTTTAGTTACTCCCAGCCTCCCTCGAGGGAATCCGGGTGCACTGGGGAAGGAAGAGGGGCAAGGTGGGAGCGCTGAGGATGCGTGTTGTAAAGGATGAGTCGGCAGAAAAGAAACTGTTTTATCGCAGGTGCAGGAAAACTACCAGTGCTCCCTCTTGTCTCTCTCCTGCTCATTTCGTGTCAACCTTCCCTCTGCGGGAGTTATCTGCCATCAGGGTCTGTACATAGAGTACAAACTCAGGCAAAAGTGGCTGCCAATTTGTCACAGGTGCTTTAGGCGCTGCCACTTTATGAGAAGAGACGGCCTTAATGCTGGCGCAGGAGAACAGAGAACGAGAGGTGGGAAACTCTCCAGGGCCCAGGATGCACTGGAGCTGAGCTTTATTTGACTGTGTGTGCGAGTGCGTGTGTGCGCGCGTCTGTGTGTGTGCGTGCATGTACGTGTGCATGCGTGTGTGTGTTTTTGATTGAGAGAAAGACTGCATATAAAAGGATGAAATTAACTTTTTGAAACTTTCAGAAAGTCACTAATGATGTAAATGTGAGAAATTGTTTTGAATGAATAACAAAGCGCACACAGTCACACGCATTACACACACATAGCAAGTATTCCCGCAATGTGAAATGGATGTGTCCACTGTTGGTTGTTTCATCTCTGTGCCCTCATTGTTATGGAGAAATTGGATTTGATTTTATTTGAATGTATGTATATACGCAAAGGTACATGTGAGTGTCTGTGCATGTGACTGGAGGAGAGTGTTGCTGATTGTCTGGTGAAATTCCAGAGGGCTTTCTTATGTAATTGAACTGAGCTGCTGCACTCAGATGAATCGCCGAGCCAATAAAACCCATTAGAATTGAATTGCATGAGAGAGTGTGGGAGATGGAGAGAAAAAGAACAAAGAAGAGAGAGGTACAGATGTTAGTTTGCATATATGTAACACACTTATATGCGTGTGCGTGTGTGTGTGTGTGTGTGTGTGTGTGTGTGTGTGTGTGTGTGTGTGTGTGTGTGTGTGTGCATTTTGGTAAAATAGAGCCGAGAAGAGGGCACAGGAAGAATAGAGAGACTAATGGTTTTATAGAAAGTTTCATATGGGAGTGATAGGAAGATGAAATGATGGGTACACGGTGCGATAGAGAGGGAAGCTAGGTGACCAGGGATTAGTCTGTGTCTCCTCGGCTGTTGTAATGAGCCGTCAGGATAATTGGAATGAAAAACACAGTCCTCCATTTAATGAAGTGAGACTTTCAAAATACATGGAATGAGAATGAAAGTGGAAAAAGGTTCGGGGCTAGTGGCAGAGGGAACTAGACGGAGATAATCCACGGAACATTTTGGCAGTTTCGCTCCACACATGACATCGTGTCTAAGTGAATGTTGGATGAGTCCTCAGCCAATCAGCGCCGGCCTTAATAGACTCCGCAGTGGACCCCTGACCAGTGTCCAGCATTCAGTGCTCTGACTGACAGCTGGAGCCACCGCTGCTCTTGGGCAAAGCCCTTATAATCAGGAACAACGAACATGAAAGAATAACGGGGCTCATCCAAAATGGCGGCGGAGTAGCCTCAGGCACACTTCTGTGAGCATGAGATAGGAGGAGGAACGTCATTATCCCAAGTGCCGCCACATCCGTCCCTGGAAATAACATGGGCTGTGTGCCTGATTGGCAGCCATATAGTGTTAATGAATAACAATATGATGTAGGGAGAAAAAAAGGACGCTATCGGCCAAGAGGACGACAGCTGTATGGCATTCTCCTTAATTAAGTTGAGGAGAGGAGTGAAGCCACAGAGGCAGCCGAGTGATGGAAAGTAAAGGAGGGAGGGGGTGCAAATGAGCGGAGGAGAGTATGGTTGAAGAAGAACAAGGAAAAAGAAGTGAGGGATGACGGCAAAACGATAAGAAAAAGTTTGACAATTTTTAGGTCATCCGTGATAGCCAAGAGAAATTAATCAGCGTCCAGTTAATTAGTGCAGCAACCTCGGCCATTAATCCTCAGGCTCAAGTGACAACCACGTGCTTGTGTTCACACGCACATGCAACATAAATGCTTTCAAAGAGGAGAGCACCAACAGACACACATGCTCATAAGTGTCTCTTTCTCTTCATCTGGTCACTCCCCCTCACTCTCTCACACTTTACTTCACAGAAAACTCTGCTCATCTCTTTGTCTTTCCCACAAAACACGCTACAGATCATGTAATATTTCTTCGCAGCGCAGAGACCAGGGCTGGGCTTGAAGAAGCAAAAAATAAATTCAGGAGGGGGGAGGGTATATTGCTGACATAAGAAGAGTGCAAAAAGAGATTGATGATCTCAGGGCCACTGGGAGAAAGGGAGAGAGGAGACAGAGGAATACTTACCAATAAATTACTCCTGAGCAGAAAGGGCAGGGTGTGTGTGTGTGTGTGTGTGTGTGTGTGTGTGTGTGTGCGTGTGTGCGTGTGCGTGTGTGTGCGTGTGCGCGTGTTCTGTATGCCTTTTGTGGCGGTGTCCAGCCAATAATGCACGTGTGTGTAAAAGTGCACAAACATATGGTCTGGGTGTGTGTGCACGCAAGCTTTTATGTATTTTAAAACAAGATGTGCGTGTGTGTCGACTACTTCGCAAGTTGTGGTTTTACAGAGATTGTTTGATGAAGTGGCATGCTGTTCACTCTTAGAGTGCTGATGCACACACAGACACAAATTCACACCCACTCTTCCATCTTTCCCTTTTAGTTCTTGTCAGCCATTATTTTTTGTCTTTAATGGCAGTATGAACTTGTCTCTTTCTACCTCTCCACCTACCATTGTGTCTCAGCCATTGATTCAGAGAATGTGTCAAGATCCAAGCTATTGTTCTGCATTGAATGAGACAGTCCCTGCATGGCACTGCTCCATTGGGAATGCATCTGTCACAGACAATGTCTCTGTCTTCCTGCCATTGTGCCGTAGAAAATGTGTCGGTGATAGAGAATGTGTTCCTACATATTCCTATTGCTTCATAGATGAATGTCAGTCTGCCAGGTATGATTCCCTTCAGCCTCTGTTTTCAAGCACGGTCCACCATTGTAAACACTCCACAGCCGGCATACAGGCCTGCCAGAGAACATCGTTAGTCCTTGTCCTTATCAGTTGTCAGAGGTGGAGATCGATTTCATTTTGCACACACGGTCAATTTGGGGAAATAATTAGGAGCATTTGTCTCTAGTATCGAAATGGCATCAGCCTCAATTGCTGATCAGCGTGTTTGAAATAAGTCTTTCCTGCAGTTCTTGTATTTTACATCTCCTTCATCTCAAAACTCATTGGGTCAGAGACTACATCCAATGATTATCGAGCAGGATGCTAAGGTAGAGCAGCAAAGAAACTCAATTAATATTCACAGTAATAAAGCATGTGTCATGTTTAATAGGCTGTAGTAACTTTGCTATGAAACCTTGCAACGCCGTTGTTGAAATGTCACTGCATGTTGTAGATAATAGCATTTGTGTATGTGTGTTATCCCATCCCCTGTCTGTCTGTAGATAATGTGTCAGTTACTTCCACGGTCTCTCCCACTCCCACCACCCAACCAATCACCTCCCATCCCACCACCCCAACCCTCCTAACACCCAGCTTCGCTCCGGACCTGAAAGGTAACATACACACACCTTTTTCTTCTACCTCTGCTACCCTCCATCTCTCTCCTCGTCCTTTCCTACGCTCCTTTGGTGTCTCTTACTCCCCTAGTCATTTGATAATTCTCAAGTAGCCTCCACACACACACACGCACACGCACGCATGCGCGCATGCACACACACACACATACACACACAAGTCCTATGCTGCAACCTTCCTTTGCCCTGCATCTACATGAGCGTACGTGCCTGCAGACACGTTGGTGCGTACCGAGCGCAACCTCCCACTCTCCCTTTTTCTTATCACTGGCTGTTTGATGCTTCCTACACACACATTGCCCAGTCAGCGGTTGTGTGTGTGAGTGTGAGTGTGAGTGTGTGTGTGTGTGTGTGCGTGTGTGTGGGGCTTTTGATGCTTGGTAGGTACTGTTAATAAATCTGCATTAAGAGTTTAAAGAACTGGCAACGACTGACACTGGCCTCCGTAGGGCCAGGTTGATGCTACACAAATACCTTTATCTGCACACACGCACTCACACAAACACGCACATATTCTGACGAAAGAAGATCAGAGATCAAGGTGTGTCTCATCGTATTCTCCCTGATGATGATGTTACACACGGGTAAGAAAGGCTGCTCGGCTACGCAGGGTGGAAAGGTTCATGGAGAATAAGACACGCACATACACACACTCATGTGATTATTCACTTTAAAGTATGTATGTCCACATGTATGCATGTGTATATGTACATCTATGTGCTCATCCTACGACTGCAAATGCACAAGCCAATGTGTGAAATGATCAAACATCAGGAATGACAATACAGTTCAAACAAGAGCAATTCATAATATACCAGTTTAATTGCTTATATTTATTAATACCCTAGTTTCATTTATTGATTACTGGAGAGAAAAAACACATGACTGAAACAAATGGAGTTATTTCCTATTGTTGTGTGTATCAAGCCCATTGATCAGAGGAAGCATTTAATGGACAGATTAGACAGTTCCATAATGATTCATGGCAGGAATGTATAGTTAGTTGATGGGGAACCTGTGAACCTGCTGGATTTGGCTAAATGTTCAATGCTATACAAGTAATCAGGCTCCTCTTCTCTGTAACACACCAGAAAAACACATTAATTTCTAAAGAAAAATACACTTTAGTTGTTATTTTAAAACAATGATTGCACCCTCTCCAGATTTAAGAATGCTCAAATGAGTAGAGTTTTAGTTTCTTAAACTTTATCTTAAATTTCCAAAAGCAAAAAAACGAACTAAACTTTTTTTTAACAAATAAGCCTACATACTTTTAAGGAATGATGTCATTATGCAGCCTTGTGTATAAATATATCCAGACAATGGTGATTCAAAAGCTGAAGGAGCATCTTTGATAAACTTATGAATGCTGTGCTCATAATTTCTGCTCTGGAAGTGATAAAAAAAAGGTTGTTAAAAAATAAAAGCTTCATAAATGACCAGAACAGAAAACGACAACAGTAATGAGTCATACCAGGCTCGTAAAGTGTTCCATATTTAGATAAACAGCTGTTTTTCTCTTGCCTCTGTAATAACAGTGTGCACTGGCCGTCGGCAGCTGAATCCTGGTTTAAGAGTCAAACGTGTGCACGTGCAGTCGCAGGATGGGCACACGGACGTATATACACACACGCCAGTGAACGCTCGATGCGGACTGCGCTCCCAATACTGAGCCTGGGCTTTGGGTATTGGCCGATACCGAGTACTGATCTGTTACCAGTGGTATATCAACAAGCTGGTAAAGTAAACAGGATCGTTCTGTTATGTATAAGTGCAGGCTTGAAGGAAAAAATGCTTTCTGAACAAAATTGAACAAATAAATACATAGATAAAATAATTGTATTCTGATACCATTTTGGCCCGTTGTCGTCCCAATCCAGCTATTTGGATCATGCATCGGACTGATCTCAGTATTGGTGCAGAGTTGCACTAATCACACATCATATTCACATGAGTTTTTGTATGTGTCTTTTCTTCTGGGAACTTTTGACCCATAGCTTGGCTTTGTGTGTGTGCGTGCAGAATATATTTATCTCACACAAACACGCTCACTGGCATCTCCTCTTTTCTTCCCATGCCTCCGTCTCCTGTCTGTTACTTAAAAGGAGAGATGAAGCGAAGGAAGCGGCAGAATCCTTCTCTTGCCGCTGCCGCCATCTGTGGCAGGTGGAGGTTGTTCACCTGCTGGGCGTGTGGGGAGATGTCTTAAAGAGTAGAAATCTGGTGAACGTTTAGTCGCTGTTGATGTATGATCTGAGGGGCTTTTTGGAGAAACGCTGCACTGTACTGTCATACATTTCCTGTGGAGCTTCTGGCTGCGGTGGACTAAAAAATGGGGTGGAGTGAGGTAAAGGTATAGCACTGGAGTCCTTTCTGTTTCATCCCTCTGTGAAATGTTGAATAACGCAGTGTGCCTACAGATTTTATCTTACACTTGGTCATAAACATAAGCAGGGATATGATGCAGTCACAGTGTCCAATGAGACACTTAGTCATGAAATGCATGTGCAAGAATGGACTCTCTTTCCTTCAACTGTCAGTGCCTGCTCCACGTACTTTTCTTCCTTTCCTTTGCCTCCTCTTCCTCTCCTGAGCTCTATGTTAGCACTCAATTAATGATTCATGTTTTAATTCGGCTTCGTCAAGGTCCAAGAGCTGCATCAATAACTCTACGTCCTTGCCTCCGATTTGGCCTTTCCAGCTTTTACACTACAACCACTGAGAACCATCACAAAAGAAAACTTTTGTTATTGTCAGCAACTCAGGTGCTATCGATACGGACTCAAGGAGCTGTTTTTTGCAGCACAGATTACCAAAAATCTCAAAATTCGAATTAGTTAACTTAAAGCGACAAATAACAAAGAAAAAAGCTGTAAATCCTCAAGTTGGAACCAGTG
>NW_027175897.1:0-24932 GCF_023055335.1 Clinocottus analis
GCTTTAAATAGAGGATGGCATCAATAACCCGTGACTTAAGCGAACCCAAACTCAAAAAGCCAACTGCTGCCTGGTGACAAGATGAAGAACACAGTCAGTTTGAATCCTTCCTGCGCTCCCTTCAAAGCACCATTGACGTATTTGGCAATTTATTAGATTAATGTTATTAGTTCTACTTAATATAAAGTGTTAGGAGGACATTTGAGAGTAATCTGTTATCCAATTTCACAGGCGGTCTAAAAACGGCTTTTGGAATCTCTAG
This sequence comes from Clinocottus analis, assembly GCF_023055335.1. NCBI lineage: Eukaryota > Metazoa > Chordata > Actinopteri > Perciformes > Cottidae > Clinocottus > Clinocottus analis. The sequence continues at coordinate 263 of NW_027175897.1, forward strand.
TGTCTAAATCTGCGCCTCCCTCTCGCTCTAATCTCCTCTCCTCCAGCTGGAGCCCAGGGAACAGGGGAGCTCCACAGCCACTCTGAGGAGGGGCTAATCTGGGCACGGGCCGCCCAGGATCGCTGCTCTGGGCACGGGCCAGTGCTCTTGGCTAGCTCCCTGCCCCAATCATGAGGCCCACTCCGCTGGAAGCTTGCTTCGCTGGGCAGCATGGTGACTCAGTGGTAGATGGAAGGGTCAGGGGGAGCGATGAGGAGGTGGAGACTGGGTGGGAGTTGGTGGAGAAATAATAGATAGATGATGAGGAAAGGCAGGGTCGTGGTGGAGAAGTGAATATATCAATCTCAGAAAATGTGATGGTGCTGCACAGACGGAGGGAGGTGAGAGTGCTTGAAATGGAGCCAAGGGCAGTCTGGATGGGGAGAGAGAAAGAGAAATGGGTACAGAAGAAAGAGGTTTCAAAACAAGGAGGCTGACAGGCAACCTCTAATTTTGCTGGCTGAGATGACAACCACCACTTATATTCATTCGCTAATTCATCCAGCGAGTTGATCACTGACCATTACGAAGCGCTTGGCTGCTGTTTGGTATTATGTGCTTTGCATGCCAATGTCAGTAGTATTTATAGAGTTGCCTTAGTCACTTTTTGCATCTATCTGTTCCAGGAATTCACAAAAAGAGCGTCTTTATGTCTTTATAAAGACAGAGAGGTGTGTCTCATGATATAGCTATGGAAGACAGGAGAGACATCCAATGCAGATATCGTGGTATCAAAGCAAATGGAAGGATTCAGAAGGAATTGTTGCACAGAAAAAGCTAAAGGTATACTTGAGGTACTTCAACATGTGTTGTCCATACTGTGAAATTTCCTGTTATCCATGTTTTACAATACAGATTGAAGTCAGTCAATAATATTTAATTAAGTTATAGGTTGATGTCAGGCTAATGTTAAGTAACACAACACCTACTATTACTACTACTACTACTACTACTACTACTACTACTACTACTACTACTACTACTACAGGACAGAGGATCTTGTATGCGTACAGCCCTCTAAGGTCAATTTTTTATTTCAGGCGATACAAAAAGAATTGAATTAAATTGAATTGACACCACAAAGATGAGCACGTAGCTGCTCTGGAGCTTTTTATCACATACGAATCTTCTTGTAGTTCACTTATGAAAGGCTTCAGGGACAAATATATTGGATTCCATCAAAAATTTGTCAGCAATGAAACAATGTTTGCGGCATCTTTACACTTCACCCATTCATTTCACTTAACATACGGGTGGAGAATTCTTATTCTTATTTTGTAAGAGAAAAACAACTTCCCAGATATAGTTGTATGCTGCCTTTTGGGTGTTGAATTATTTGCTTTTCCAAGGGGAGAGAGAGGAGTGGGACGTGATGGAGAGAAAAAGAACGCAGGCGGAGAGGGGATGCTGGAGATCCAAATAGAAAGTGAAACATTGCCTGGGCAGAGCTGCAAACAGAGAGGCAGAGAGAGGAAGGAACACACAGAGAGGTGACAGAGAAACAGGAGGAAGAATGGGAGGAGGGACTCAAACAGATGAGAAAAGTTTCTGGACTAAAATAAGAGGACAGAACAAGGAATAATAAAGAGGTGCAGATAGTGAGGCGTGGGGTGGGGGAGGGGAGGCGGGGTTGAGGTGAAGGGAGGGGGGGGGGGCGTGGCAGTAAAAGATGGAGAATACGAACATGATCCCCCAACTGTCAGTGTGCCTCTTTGTGATAACAGAGCAACAGCAAGGAGGTGCGAGCGCTTGGGTGAAAGCAAAAGGATAGACTACCTTTCAAAGGAGGGTTATGGGAATAACTTTTTTTTCTTTCACCAAAGCCTTCTTAGATTAAGTGTTTACTCTTAGTTTCTATATGGGACGCATGATTTAATCCCTGGTTTTTAAATAAAAAGCAATTATTGCCCTCTACCGCAAAGAGGAACTGCATAATGAAGGATTTTTCAAAGCCCAGTGCAAAGTGTGTTACTCTCCTTATGAAACTGGTCCTGTTTATACACACAAACACACACATACACACATGCATTAGGTCGGCTTTAAATGCGTCTCTGCGTGGCGGCATTGTAGATTATGACAGGTACTGGCACTGTGAGCTTGGGCTGGCTGGGCAGCTGGCAGAGCTTAAAAACCTCTACAGGTGCTTGGGCAGATGCCTGTGTGTGTGTGTGTGTGTGTGTGTGTGTGTGTGTGTGTGTGTGTGTGTGTGTGTGTGTGTGTGTGTGTGTGTGTGTGTGTGCGTGTGTGTGTGTGTGTGTGTGAGACTCATCAGGGTGTGAGGCAGCATGCATTTCCTGTATTACGAAGAGATTGCAGAAGGCGATCTGCAGCGAGGAACGTTCACACATTCTGCGACATGCACACACACACACACACACACACACACACACACACACACACACACACACACTCTCTCTCTCTCTCTCTCTCTCTCTCTCTCTCTCTCTCTCTCTCTCTTTCTCTCTTTCATTATAATGTAGACTAATATGGTAATAAAAGCAAGCACTTCTCAGAAAAAAACATCAGCCAAGCAGAACTGAAAATACGTGGCACTTAAGAGTAAGAATGTTGGTGAATAAAATAACCCAAAAATAAGTACATCATATTTGCTTTTTTCTTATGCATTTCATTTGTTCATTCTTTTTTTGTTTTGGTGTGTGGGGGGGGGGATTCACCACTTATGCAGCGTCACACTTTCATCATGCAATCAATAGCAAGCAGCGTCTCCTGTGTGTGGGTGTGAGATCAAGCAAACATAAATATTAATAAGCTCCTTCACAGATGTCATTCGAGATGCTGTTAAAACAGTAAACTCACAGCCAGTAAACTCACAACATATTGATTGCATGTTTGTGCCGGCATGAGCTGGTGTGTGTATATATACCTTGTAAATTGAGATTACTTGACTACGGAGTAGTGGACTGAGTTGAGCAGGATTCATTAACCTCTGGTAGTCCAAAGCATCCATATGATTAATATCCTGGATGTTACTTTCAAAAACAGGCAAACTGTAGCAAAGGAAAACAGAGCATGCTCATGTTGCTGAAAAGCTAAAAGAGTTCAATAATTGGAAAAAAGAGTCAATGCACTGAAATGAACCCTGTTGCATGTTCAGTGTGGACATGGCATAGGAAGCAGATTTCATCAGAATTATTGACTCTCCTGTCAATACGAACTTGTCTCGCTGCTGGTGCTCACTGCTCTTCAATGACATGGATCATAATAATCAATATGTCTATGCTTATCTTAAACTAGCTGGAGCATAAATTCAGTCTCTTCAATACAGTCATTCATTTATTCAATATAACATCAAATATGTTGTGAAATCTGCATTTGCAGTGTTATTGTGCTTCCAAAATAATCCAAGTGTTATTTTCTAACCAAAACCAGTATTTTCGAGGAGTGGACGTGGCCTTAAAACGAAACCTCTGTTTCAGGTTTTATTGTCTGACATTTAGCCCAATCGCCATCACCACTCATTCTTATTATCAGTAATTGTTTTGACATTTTCTCTGCCCGTACAGCCGCGGTATGATTTACACTAAGGAGCACTGTCCACTGATGAAGGGCAAAGGGACTGTGACATCATGAGTGATCCAACACTAGCCGTGCTTCTGTGTCGATTTGGTAATTATCAAAGTAGCTTTACCCCATTCACTTTTATATTTGGGTGTTTTTTAGCTGATACAATTCTAAAATATTGTGGCGTGATTTCATTTCAGATGGTTGAAGGAAGACCTCCCCATCTTGCTGTTCAATTTAAAGACATCTTTACATTGCTGATTATGTCATTTCCATTTGAGGTAACACTGAGATCAGTGTATTTAAATGTTCTGTTCACAACGGCTGTGGTTTGAAATATGTCTTCACGGGGCCTTTAAGATTGTGTACTATGTTAAAATAGCCTGTGCAACTTGAACTATGATCTCGTATTACTTTAACTAGAACTAATTATCACATTGTCAAGCACGTTCCTTCTCTTCGTGAGGGTGACAATGTGTGGACATACAGAGCGTAAGATGGCAGAACTCCAGATGCGAAATGGAGGTGTCAAAATATCAGTCACAATAAAAAATGAAAATAATATTACAAAAAAAAAAAAGAACACTGAGCATGTCATGGCTTGCTGGCGACTGCCTGACTACCATTTAGAAGCAACTTTAATGGTCGACATCTTTTATTTTTCACCTTGTCATTAATCAAACCACATATGAAAAGCACAATATTATTTAATCTGAGCCCTCGTTCTTAATGTGTTGATGGAACTGTCCCTTTCTCTGATGTCTGTGACATTCCTTTCATCCGATGGCATTGTGTATTTTTTTTACATAGCATTTGAAGCTGTTGAATATATATAGATAAAGCAAACATGTTTTATTAGAATGCATGCACATTTGTCCAAGATATTACATTTGCAACACAGGTGTGGAAGAGATGCATGCTAATCTTCTTACAGTATTTACCAACTGGAACCAGGCACAGACCTCATCTGCATGTTGTATGCTTAAACCACCCTGACCGTCTCTAAGGAACCAGGAGCTACAACATTACGCAATATTTAAAGCAGTTGTTTCGGTGATTAGCTTTTCTTTACAGAGTACTGTAGGGATTGCATTATGATTAGAATAATGTTTATCTTTCCATTTATTACAGTTAATGTCTGTGCTCTTAGTGTGAGTTCATATTTAAATTTAATTTAGATCACATTTAAAGCCTCAGAATGCTGTAATGAGGGGTCTTTTTCACAAACTTCACTCCTGTGCACAAATCCAGTTGGTTTTACACTGAACATTTAGTTTAATATCAAACCTCATTTAACAATTATTTATTGTTTTTTTGTTTATTCATTTAATTAATTGATTCACCGTTTGGTCTATAAAATGTCAGATAGTAATTAAAAATATAGAAACATGCTTGAAACACAAAATCATGCATTTTGTCAAGAAGTAGGGAACTACTACCACTACACAATCTAAATGATAAAGATCTAAATCTCCAACACTCAATGAATGCTAGAAGTACTCTTGCAGTATGCTTGCCATTTCATGGGATCTTCTGGTGGAAAACGGGGCTTAACAAATAAGTATTTTTTACCTGTAATGACGAATGGCGGATATCATAACTTGACTTTGTATTGGAACATCTTGCTTCAGGCTATTGTCTGCAGGGTCACCAGTCATACAGACACTGTGTTTCTATGTTTGTATCTTAAAGGTCCTATGGAAGATAAATGGGTTGACCTCTTAGCTGGACGTCATCGCGCTGTGGGCCCGATGCTCACGGTGTGCCAGACTGCAGTGCAGTCGAGTTTGTAGTTCACCTCTTTTGCTCCCTGTATGAGGCTCACATTGTGGTGCTAGTATTTCACCACTAGACAGGGGGCCATGTGGTCTGGTGTTGGAGCCACTCAAAGTGCTGCCCATAGGGTCAATATTCATTTACACCTTCCTGACTGATGGACATGCACAATGAGAAGTTCAGTTTCCAGAATCAACCAGAAACCAATGAAGTCCTGGTAGACCGTATACATCTGATCAATACGGTCAACATGGAGCAGAGGGGATTTTATGCAACCATTCATGTGGTGAGATACATTATTTATTCTTTAAGTTGCTCGTACTGCAGCAAAACAGCAAAACACTGTACAGCACGCTCACTATCTTCTACATCCTATGATGATCTTGCATAACTGCAACTACAAACTCTACACGTGGAATATATATATATATATATATATATATATATATATATATATATATATATATATATATATATATATATATATATATAATGCTGCAACCCTTATGCAACTTTCATCCAGCACTGTTGTTTTTATCAAGACATTTTCAAGACAACATTAGATTACCCAGAGGTAATCTAATGTTAGGCTTTGGTTGGTAAAAATGGATTTTCCCAAAAAGGTGCATAGGGTCTCTCGTATATTTCCATCTGAAAGGTGAAATCATACCTCCAGTGACAGTTTCAGACAGAATCAACAGTTCTCAATTCGTGAAGCCAACACGCTTTGTCCATAATCCTTTATTCTTTATTGACTGGTCATTCTGATTAGAAGAGGAAAAAACTGTTCAATCTCCACTTTGAAAGGTCAGCAAAAACTTGTATCTAGTAGAGGTCATGTATATTGTTTTAATCTCCTTCTTTCTCTTCTGTTGCATTCACTGAGACACAACGTAAACCCACTGAGCACAAGGGACAGTCATGGTTGTTCCTGTTGTTGAGATTGAATGCTCATTTAGTCACCCATCACGATATGTCAGAGGCATAAGATGTGTTTCTCAATCGAAAGAAAAACAAACAAAATCCACGTCAGCTTCACCAAGATGAAAGTATTACTGGTACGACTTATGACAAGATGATGGATTCTGCATTGGCTCAAAAATATCAAATTACTACTGCCATGCTGCTATAAAGGTGCTGTTGCATCAGTATTCAATTACTGTGTGCCCAAGGCTAAATAAGGGAACTTGACAGTTGAGAGAGTGAAAAAAGAGACTTCATCCCAAGGAGAGCAGAGTGAAGATGGAATTCATTCTTTTGAAACGCAAGATCACAGGCTCACGAAGGCCAGTTTCTATTGAGAGGAGCATGTTGTGACCAGAGTACATTTGACATGTGACCAACACAAACTATTTGTAGTGGCGACAACAACTTTTGAATGGACTGCCATTTAATTTGGGAAGCACACATGTGTCCCTTCAGGATACAGTGTATTCTAATAGTTTTGATGCTCCAATTATTTTTAATATTGTACTATGTCAACATTTTAAGTAAAGCAATTATTTGGTTTCTAACCAAATACCTGTACAACTAATCACATTCCAGCTTCAACTATACTTATATTGCTAATAAGCAACTGTTAGCATGATAACACACTAAACTAAGCTGTCGAACATAGAGCGTACAACAAGGCCCGGTAACTCTGTTACTGCGAGCATTTAAATCAAAGGCCTGCCTCACAAAGGCGTGCATGGCTGACAACTTGTAGTCTTGTCATCATTTTCTCCAACTGGAACATATTGCAATCTGTCGTGTGTGGGCTTGCATGTCCATGAGTGAGTGAGTACATCTCTGTGTCTGTCCACGGCTAATCCTGCATTTTGCTGCAGGAAATTGCAAAATATTTTGTATGCCCAGTTATGCCTGCATGCTAAATGACATCTTGTGGTTGCGATTTCTCATTAAAAGAAGTGTAAACACCTTTTATTGCCTGTTTTATACTTCCATTGACTGCTTGCTGACTCCTCACTCACTCCTATTAAATGGACCCCGGCTGGTGGGGGCCACTATTGATAACAAAGCTTAGTTTATGTTTGAATGTGTGAGTGTTTGGCTGACAGCTAATGGAATTACCAGTGCACACACTGCTGCACACCTCTTGGCCGCTGCCCTCTGGCTCACATCTATTGTTTGAACAGTGTATTTGTCTAACTGCTAACAGAACTACCAGTACACCCACTACAGTACCTTGCCGCTGCCATGCAGGTTGCCATGTGGACCGGATAGCTTGGTGCGTTACGTTATGTTTTAAGGGAAGATTGTATGACGTGGCTGAAATACCCTAAAAAATAAACAACCTTACGGGCTATTGGTATCTAGACAGGGCGTTAGCTATTTGTAAGTTGGATTTATACAATAAAGCAGCGGTCGCTGCACATAACCGATATCTTCATTCTGAGTGAGAGTAAATGATGGGCTATTTCTGTGATTTTCTGACAATTGACAGGCTAAACGATTCTTGAATTCCACAAATGAATTAATACTGAAAATAATTGTTAGTTGCAGCTAAAGCAATGAAAGAAAACTTTGATATTTTTTAAATCAAATATTATTGGTCAGACACGATAATCATAGGGACCAATTTAAATGATTATATTCCTCAGTAATTATCCTAGAAGCTGCAATTTACCTTCAATTACTACAATGCGATTTCATAATAGACCCTAAAATTGTCCAGGCAGGGTGGATGTCTGAATGGCGGTAGTTATGAAGACTATGGGCAAACGTGAAGCAACACATACGGACATACGAAAAGGTAATCCATGTGGCAATTCACATCAAACCCCATGGAAGATTAAAGAAGAAGGAAATAGCACCACCATTATTAAAGTCATCATGGGATATCGCCATCCACTCAAGTCAAGATTGCACTCTCGTCCAATGTTTAAAATGGCTAAGCACTAAACTCCCGAGCTTACAGCATTTTGTAGACAATTGCCTGGCTGTTAAGAAACACACTGTGTTAAACTTCAGAGAGAAAATGGCCCTTTAAAGCTTACAATCACATTTGTACACCTTATGTGCTTCTTTCTCTGACTGCAGAAGGAAAAGAGACATTTAGCATGGATTATTTTGCAGAGTATGTGTGATGTTGACTACAATAGAATAACATACATATTGTAAAATGTATCTGTTTGAAATGTGAATGTTTTTTCCTGGTCACACTGATTGATTCATAACCCAGACTAAAAACATCTGGAGAGACTTTGAGCACAACGGAAGATAAATTAAATACTTGCAGGGGGCAATCAAAACAAAAGTTTAGGCAAATTAAGTAGAATATGGATCTTAATGACGTTTCTTCTGGGTGGCTTGCTGAGTCTTAGTAACAGTGGTGTTGACCGCGTGGAAACCTTTGACAGATTGAAAGTATTATTCACCAGGACTTAATTAAAGGGTTAAATATTAGGCCATGCTATCTTCAACTAAACTCTGTTTGTGTGCATGTTAGTCAGTGTGTATGTGACTACATACACACATCTGGTTCTTTGATAGATTGCGTATAGAAAAGTGTATGTGTGTGCGTGATTGCTTTGAAACTTCATTGCTTTGACTGACGCACAAACTGCACCCTTATCTTTTCATGTTCCAACTGATCTCTGTATTCTTATTCAAATTGAGGACACTTACACTTTTAAGGTTCACTTAAAATGTTGGACTGTTAGCTCACAATACTTAACCTTCAAGACTTCAAATAGATGTGGAAATGTTCCTGAATAATAACACTTTCAAGCTCTTTCTAAGAGCCTCTAAGTGGGCACCTCACTCATCCAACATGTTCAAAACATTTTTCATGTAAGATGCTCATTATGTTTTAGCTTCATACGAGAGCGTAAGCTCTTTTCTTTTGAAGCCTGAACGAAAAGCATGCAAAGGCTAGAGTAAAACTAATTCCCTGTAACCTTCCATTTGCTGTACCTGTGTCAGCTCAGTATTCTGGATTGACCTCATTCTTTCTTTAAGCGAAGTGAATCGCCCATCTTGTGGAAACTGGGATCATGCTGAGTGTGGTGTGTAGGTTCAATGGATCTGTCCTGAGACTAATACACAATCTCTCAGAAGATGTGAACCAGAGAGGGAAGTCATGCAAACACAGTTGAAGTACCTTCACAGTGATTTAAAAAATGTGAATGGAGAATATTGGCAGCACTTTTAAGGTTTAACCAATCAGAGTGCTTGATGTAACCCTTTGCTGGATTATGCAATATATAAATGTTGGAAGAACCAAATAACATTACATTTAGATCTTTTTTTTCTGAAAGGTGTTCATATTGTTGTGTCTTTTGAGATGCTGAAGATATTGATATTGTTAAATCCAGTTTTCTGTGGACAAATGCCTCACTAGGTTCGGACAGTATCTATAACCAACATCACAATGGCTTATTTGCTAAGCCTCTCCCCGCTTTGTTACTGTTGCTACGTTAAGCTTTCCATTCTGGCACGACACAAAGGCAGTTTATGATGTTATCGTGGGCATATTTACAATAGGTTGTGGATTTCAAACAGAGGTAAACAAAAGGCAGGCTTCACACTTCGAGCTACCTACAGAGATATCGGCTCTCTGGCTAGCTTTAAATGGTTCTACCTGTAGAAGCGCTAACCCTGTAAAAGACTGAGGTCAGTATCTTTACCATTTGATGATCCGTATAGAACACGTTGAAATATAAGAGCAGTATTAATGTATTGCAATGGAGCGCTCGGTAGGCCAGGTATTATAGGAGATAATTATAATATTGTAAGCAAAATGTTATTTTGCTCCAATGTATCCTAGTTTTAATTACTATCAAGAAAACATAATACTTGGACAAGCATCACAGAGGATTTGTGCCTCATTGTTTTCAGACTCACTTACATATAGAGGAAAGGCTTTGTGGACCTCCTGCAACATAACACTATCATGATACTATTCCTCCACAGTCAGCATAGAAATACCTTTTCTTGATTTCACACATGACAAAAGCAAATTAGTTTTTATTCCAATCTGTTTTACATTTCATTTGCATTTTTGTACAGGTGGACACTAACTCTAAAACGTGAGTTAGCCTCCCTTGAAAACAAAAGGTGAAAATGAGAGCGCTCACGCAGATATTAGATGACTACATATATAATGTGGCGTGACTATATCACTTCCACAATATAATCATAGAGACAGGGGCATATGGAGTTGACCTATAGCACATCCTGATTAAAGCAAACTTATCAGATGTATTCTGAAATGTAGAGATGTTGCCTTTTTTTCTGGGTATAGGACACAAAGGTGGGCGATTGTCTTCATGTCAGTCGCTTGTAATGATTAAAGTCTAACTTTAAAAGGAACAGCAGTGCCCATGACTGCCTTGGTAGACATTTTTTATTTATTTTTTAATTAACCTTTAATTTTTAAAGGATATTCTCATTGAGATTATAAATCAGAGAAACCTCGCCAAGATGGCAGTATAAAAGTTTCACATACCCACAGTTGATGGTTTGGCAAGTTTGGCTGTTGATGTCAAGGGAGGACAGAGGTAAAGAGAGGGAATGAGAAATGGGGAAAAATTGGTTTGTGATTTTCCTGCTAAAAGCTGAAGATTAAGCCCTTGTTCCTGACAGAACAACAAGTTGAAAGACTCACCCAGATTGGAAACTCCTCCAGCCTCGCCTGCTTCAAATGAACTTACATAGCAGAAAGACAGAGATGACTCTCCCACTGAAAAATAAAATAGATGAAATGGAAAAACCAAAAGCACCTTTAAGAGATTGTTCCTTTATTATTCAAAATCCCCAACAGGCAAACGAGAAAGAGCTGGGAAGTGTCACAAATTCTGATCAGACATGATCAAAGTGCATTATACACCACAGCAGCTAAATGCAGTCTCATTCCTTGGCACTTCTGGGTCAGGGAGCATTTTACTGTAGATTTTTGTGTGGGAGAACGAGAGGGAGGGAAAGCGACAGAGAGGCGTAACATAACAAGAAGGCTGGCAAGACTTCCGCGAGTCATTAACAAGCGCACTCTCAATTGCGCGCAGCCTCCCCATCTCGGCATTCTTGTCCATTTGTGTATCTCATATTGCCTGAGTGCCAGTTCCTTTTCTTTATTATGAAGGTCTTTCAGACACCTGAGCTTCCGCGGCTTTGATTCAGCTTTTTGATTGGCCCCAGATGTCCATATGGAAATTATGTCAAACCACGAGTGCACTAGGAGCCCATTTCTTGCAATTTCTCCACCGCCGGCTCTAACTCAGCTGCTCACTGCCGGGAAACCGGCCCAAGGACAGACTACAACAAACAAGCCAACAGGAGAGAAATAACCAGAGGAAATCAAGGCAGTGACAAAGAAACCATGGCTTTGCTGTATCATTGAGCCACATTAAGATGGCCATGTAACACAACATAGGTTGACACCAAATTAGGTAGAAGTGTTGTGTCAGCACAGTCAGTAAATACAGACACAGCAAAATAGTGCTAAACTCAAGACGTAACTTTCTTGATGCGTTAGAGAAAAACAGTTAACGCTTGTTCAATCCCATTTAACACTGTGTATATAATCTGTGAGGAATGCCGAAACACAAATGCCAACGGGTACTATATTTTCTTTTTTAGTGGACTTTTGGGAGTAAAAACAAACAAACAAATAGTGTCAATAAAGAAAGATAGCTACGATTTCAAGTGGAGACTCTGAGGAAGATCAGCGTGTGTCAATGAAAGCGCAATGCGATGGCCACAGATTGGTTACAGCTGACACAGTGAGGATTTAATATTATTCATGCAGGGATTGTGACTGATAGGTTAATAACCAGACAAATATCGTTGGCTCATTACGGACGGATAATAATAGACAGATATTGACCCCACAAATCACAGAGAACCATCATTCACTTATACAATAGACCACACTGACACAACGAAGCGCATGCACATACACAGTCACACAACACAATTTGCACAACCATTTTATTCAACAGTATGATATTGATGTGCTATTTCTTTGCCACCTTTCTCCAGACTGTATCCATAAATAATCTCCTATGAAGACGTGATCTCAAGACCTCAAGTCTTTTGCATGTTGTCTGAATGCTTGAAAGAGATTCAAAAGGTCACGCCTGTTATGCTAAAGTCTCATTGCTTGGAAGATCAAGTTATTTTGAATTTGATTAAATGCATATTACCAGCAAGTTTATGCCGCAGGGTTGACCTCACAACACATGTTTTGAGCCATAACTCAAGACTTATTATGCTAATTTCACACAAATGTCTGGTATGATAAATGACGATGTGAGCACATTTTGGACAGACATCGATGCAAAATGCACCTTGACTGTCCAGCAACCACGAGGCGCTAATTCTAGTCTTTTGTTTTAAATTACATTTTCAGTCTTAGTTGCCCCCTTTCAATCATTTAATGTATATATATATATATATATATATATATATATATATATATATATATATATATATATATATATATATATATACATATATATATATATATATATATATATATATATATATATATATATATATATATATATATATATATATATACACATATTAAAGACGTCTCAGTCAGGCCTGTGTCATGTCAATGTGAATCCCACATTGAAAAGTGTGTGTGTGCTATGTTTAATTGTAAAGTGTGTCACTCAGTAACAGTTAGCATCATGCTGTTAGCTCAAAGTCTACATGTTACATTTCCCCAAAACGCATAAACATGTAACACAACATGTAACACATGCAGTGATTGTCGTACAGCCACCTCGATGAAGCAAGACGTGAATTTGTCTGACTGGGGCTGGAGACTGACAAAACAGAGGCGTATTATTATTTGTAAAGCTTTTTGGAAACATTTTTTTTTTCCAGCCAGCTAAGAATTGTCACCAACTGATCCAAAAACTCCCTTTTTGTCCAAAGTAGTCTGTTGAAATTCGAATGTGCATAATGTGTGTGTGTCCATGTGTGTACACGCGTGGGCTCTCTCCTCCTACAGCATCAAAACACAACCTCAAACATGTCTCTCGCTGTGAATCGTTTTTCTCTGGTATTTATGTGTGATCTCATTAGACCAGAACAGCAACGAGGTGCCAGGACAAAAGAACAAAGTGCAGCAGAGGTGAACAGCAACAACACCAGTTCCCAGCCTCAGCGTTGTCACCTCCTATGGGCACATTCTAAAGGTTGAGAATGATGAAAAGCAAAGCAACACCCCCGGGCCAGCCTCTGAACATTGCCTAGAGGCTCCCAGAGTATTGCACTCTCAGCAAGTCAACTGGAGTGCAGAACAATGAGGCCTCCTGCCTCAGAATACCAACTGAAGAGTTTCGCTGCAAAGTGAGAAACGCAGCAGTGAAAATCCAATGGCATTGATTTCTTTAAACAAATTAGCTGAACAAAATACTGTTGGAAAATCCAGGACAGTGAAGTTTGACGTTTAAGAATTGAAAATGGAAACAGAGTTGAGTCTCATTTGTGGATGTTGATGTTTCTTGTTTGTTCTACAGTGCAGCTGTGGCAAACGTAGGGCTGCACAATTATTCAAAATGTTATCAAAATCACTGTATCTCCTGTTGCAAATTCTGTCCCAAAATAATAATAAAAAAAATCATTATTTAAAATAAGGGTTTACATGTAAATTAGAATGAATTTGTAAATATTAATAATTCCTCTAACATTGCAAATGATATCACCATTGCATTATCAGTCAAACAAATAGCAATTACATGTATTGTAAAAATCTTGCTGCAATATTTCTTTTTTTTCTTGTGAAATGTTTGAAAATTCTAAGATATTACAAATTGTAAAATAAATCAAATGTATGGATGTAGAGCTTGTGACAAGGGGTAGATAATCAGATTTTACCTTGTAGGGTTGTCAAGCAATACAGGTTTTAAAAACTACAGCAGCAGTGTCCGAGCACCAGTGTCCCTTTTTAGGACGGGTGCTGCTGGAGGCCCCGCGGGAGTCTGAGCTCCAGGGGTTTCTGGTGAACCTGCATGGTTTTGGAGGATTTTGTGCAGAATCTCATCCGGTGGCACCAATGACGAGCATTAAGGTCAACTACCGAGAACAAGTCAATCTTGCCACTTACTTACTTATGTGGGTCATACAGGGGCATTCATATTGCATGGAGACGGTTTCATGACAAGTTAAACATTTGCTCAAAGTAATTTCAAACTTCCTGTCTGCAATGTTAAAAGCGCAGCCAGAGCAAGACTACCGAGAGAAAGTTTGAAGCTAACAGGAAGTTTCGCTTGAGTGAACATCTGAGAAATGATCATCTACCCATACTAGAGGCATGTGTTTTTTTCATCATATGAAAGTATTTAATAAAACTCTCTTCTCTCGACTGTAATATCTATGCAAACCAATTTGGAAATGATGTTTGATTATTAATAGCTAATGCATGCTAATGTATTCAACTGATTTACAGAAGATTTATAGATGTGCATAAATGATTATTGAAAACATACAGATTATATAAGCTGTCATGCCTGCACTTTAAATTGTCTATTAAATATATCCAACACTTTACACTGTCAGGAATGGAAATGAGAGCTACCGATCTGAAAAAAAAAGAGGCGAAATATACCTGAAACATCCTTAACAGCTTTAACGCTTTCTCTCGTCTTATGATTTCCCTCAATTTCTCGACGACTCTACCAGGATCTTTGCCGGTGATGAAGTCTTTGGTTGCAGCGACGACAGGGCAATTAGAGTAATTGATTGCAGCTCGGGAGAAAAAAATTGCAAAGTATGTATAATGGACCCGTTGCTAACTCCTGCCCCTTGATCTATTTTACCCTACCATAATTTACTAAATGAACATCATGCTGTATTCAAGAAGACTTGAACGGAGCAATTTAGACCATGATTTAATGTTTACTATGTTTACTGAAGTAATAAATCAAATGAGAAGTGGGGTAGTTTCTTATGCGACTCCTATACAATCAAAGTCTGCCCCTGCTGGTCAGGAGATACCATGCACGTTAGAAACACTTCCGCATGGGCTTCCCTTTTCAGAACCGCAGGTTGCGGCCTGGTCCTCACCGCAGCGTCCCAGGGCCTTTTGCTGCATGCTCCACCCTCTCCCTCTCCAATGAAGCTGAATTGGCAAAGAAAAAACATTTCCGTCCAAGCAAAGCTTTCAGTATATTAACCTCAAAGCCCCAGTGTGACAGTCAAGAGGATTTAAGCAAAAACAAATTAGACCGCTGAAGAGTAGTCATCTTCCAAATAGCGATACAGATCAGTGAATACTGCAACACGTTAGACGTGCGAACACCTCGTCTTCTGATGGTGGAAAGTGAAGTGACAGTGAACATGCAGCATGAGCCGCTCAGCTTGTCAGTAAATACCAAGAGGGATAATCTCAAAGACATTAAGCATCATTTTTATATCAAGATGTCTCAAATCTCGGAGAAAGCCGTCATTTTTCTGAATACTGAAATACCAAGAACTCAAGACAACTGTGATGTGTCGCCAAGTTCCATTTCTTTTACACAGAAAGACGGAGCCAAACGATCAGAGGAAAAAAAAAACTGCTATACCACAAACATGCTTCAATACTTATTATTCTTCTTCATCTATCGTCAGAACCTGAATAAGACAATGTCCCCATGTCATTACCTTCATCAAGAAGCCACTGAAATGTCAGAAGCAAAGGAATTTCAAGGAAGAGGATTTTTTTTCACGTTAGAAATGGTGTGAACCATGCACGTTTCACTCAGGTGCCCTTTGATCCCTCGCTAATGGGATCCTTTAATAAATCACTTAGATCCTCTTCTGTACCTGCCATCCATTATGTGAATGTAGTTTTCTTTCTTCACATTGCTCTTCATTAAAGCTCAATTTAGAAGATTTGTGAGCACTGGGGAGCAGAAAGACCATAATATCTGAACCCCAAACCCTTCACTGTACGTACGTTCATGCACGCGCACATGCGCGCACACATATACGCACACATGCGCTCACACATATACGCACACATGTATGTCCTTATGCTGTGGGACAATCGTTTCAGTGCTAGGCCCACCTAACAGAGCACACCTCTCAACACCATGGACGACATTGTTTATTTGAAAACTGTTTGATACACAGACCACAAAGATTGGGGTAACATTATCTGCAGATTTATTACAAGAGAAACACAATAACGGTGTCAGTGTGCAAAAGCCTAGGCTTCTGGTTAAGTAGCTATAACTACCTTTATAGGCTACACCGTAAAAATGAGTTCCCTTCCTGAGCTGCCTGTTTCAGATGGCTGTCCCCCTGAAGTAGGTTGGTGGACGAGAGCATTTTACCAATTATGGCATGTTTGTGTTTTAGTGGCCAGGTCAAATTTGGCAGTGCTCCTAATTGTGGTAACATACTGCTCAAACAGCCAACTGCTTATTTTCTCTCAGCGTACATATTCAATCATTTTTCACGCTTACTTGTTGCCAGTTATCTCTTATGACTGAAAAGAAAACTAAAGCTATTTTCATGCTGAATTAGAGTAATTCATAAACTACCAACAGTCGATATTTTATAATGCTTCCAACTCCACATGATACTGTGAGTGGTCGCCTGTAAAAACGTTGGTATTTCAGACGGCATGTCTGGGAAATGGCAATAATATCACTGTTAGGTGGTCTATCACAAGGTGGCAATATTTACAAGTCTTGTTAAAATGCACACACACACACACAGAGAGAGAGAGAGGTGTTACATACAGAGTGCAGAGACAAAGAGAATAAAACCTTTAACATTTCCCTGCAAATCATCCCCCAAAACATTTGTCATAGTGCCCTTTTTGAAGAAACACATAGATTTTGACAGCTAAACTAGCATGAAGCCGCTGGAGACTCACAGGCACAGTTGGTGTTACAGTGACAACTTTGTCTGGCTTGCATGAACTTAGTGGCCCTGAAACATAATTTAGATCCCCCCAGGGATTGTGCTGGTAGCGACTGCGATGCGACCACGCTTGCTTTGTGTCTGCGGGTGGCTGTGGAATTTGATTTTGTCTTTACTGCTCAGTGCTATCCGCGGTGTTGATTATTATTCTGAGAGAAAACCATATCGCAGGCTGATACATATTTCATGCTGCTTGTGGAGTTCTCATCTGTGAATGCATGAGCCCATTCAATAATGCGCTTCATTTTTTGAGGGTTATATATTTTATTTCTAATCCCAAACAGTTAAAGTGGCTATCTTTTCACTCGCTCATCCACCCACCTCAATGTCCTCTGCACTGTTATTCTGCCTGTGTTTACTCTGACTCTCGGCTTTGCCTGCCCACTATATGAACTGATAAAAGTGTATTTGGTTTAAAAGAAGAAAGGTTAATGCGGGTCTGAATACTCAGAGCCTGACATCATGCTGAGAGGAATGAAAGTCAAGATATGTGAATCCAGATCACTATTTTTACTCTCATGGATCAGTGTTTAAGTTTGCACGGTGCATTGAGATCATGGAGTTATTTTTTGTGTGTGACCTTTAGTAAAGAAATTACCAAACACTTCAGCATCCGCCCCACACATTGTATAAATGGATATTGTTAGGATATTGCTCATGTCTGTACTGGTACTGCTCCTGGGTTATACTGGGACACAGAATGTCCTTGAGGTCTTATGGAATCACATGAAATTAAAACAAACCAGACTGTAAAAGACTATAGAGGAGCTATAGGTATTATGACGCTAGCAGATAACTAGCTTTTCATTTTTCCATCACTTTTCAAGATGTCGGTGATTTGTTACTAGTTGCAGACTTCCTGTCTGACAGGAAACAGCACGTGAAGCTGGGGAAACACGTCTCTGGCTCCAGGACCACCAGCACCGGGTTCCCCCCAAGGCTGCGTTCTTTCCGCTCTGCTCTTCTCGCTGTACACTAACCGCTGCACCTCCAGTCACCAGTCCGTCAAGCTCCTGAAGTTTGCGGACGACACCACCCTCATCGGACTGATCTCCGGCGAGGATGAGTCCGACTACAGGTGGGAGACTGACCACCTGGTGACCGGGTGCAGCCACAACAACCTGCAGCTCAACGCTCTGAAAACAGTGGAGATGGTTGTGGACTTAAGGAAGAGCGCAGCCCCACCCGCCCCGCTCACCCTGCATAACTCCCCCCGTCGACGCTGTGGAGTCCTTCCGCTTCGTGGGCTCCATCATCACCCAGGACCTCAAGTGGGAGCTGAACATCAGCTCCATCACTAAGAAGGCCCAGCAGAGGATGTTCTATCTGAGGCAGCTGAAGAAATCCACCCTGCCAAAGACCATGATGGTGCACTTCTACACCGCCATCATTGAGTCTGTCCTCTGCTCCTCCATCACCGTCTGGCACGCTGCAGCCACTGCCAAGGACAAGGCCAGGCTGCAGCGCATCATCCGCTGTGCCGAACGGGTGATTGGCTGCAATCTGCCGTCCCTCCAGGACCTGTTCGCTTCCAGGACCTTAAAGCGGGCAGGGAAGATTGCGGCCGACCCCTCTCGACCTGGACACAAACTCTTTGAGTCCCTTCCCTCTGGCAGGAGGCTGAGGTCCATCAGGACCAAGACCTCCCGCCACACAAACAGTTTCTACCCAGCAGCAGTCGGGCTCATCAACAGAGCCCGGACCCTCACTGACTGACCCCGGCCCCCCTCTGGACCTTCCCTTCTCTCCCTTCTCTCCCCTGCACATCTGTCCACATCGCACGTTCAAAGTCACTCGCCACTTTACTCATCACCTGTCACTTTAAACATTCATTACCTCATTCTGTGCACTTTACTCACCTTTACTCTTATTATTATCATTATTGATCGTTACCCCTTTATTTTTTATTTTACTTGCATCGCTACTTATTTACTGCACATTTACTGCATTTACTTATTTACTTACTTGTTTTTTTATCCAAATTTTATACTTTCACTTGTACAGTTAAATGTTCCTTGTTGTTGTTGTTGTTGTTGTGTTTTATGATGCACCCTCCGCCAAGACAAATTCCTTGTTTGTAATAACTTACGTGGCAATAAAACGTTTCTGATTCTGATTCTGATTCTGATCACTGGTCCTTAAAAAATGTGATCTTTGCTGTAGGTTTTATTAGGTTTTTTGTCAGCCCCATTTAATACAAAGGCTGTTAAGTAGTGTTCAAATTTTGTTCCCAAATTCACTTTATTAAATGGCGCTTTTTAAAATACGTCTACCAAATAGCAACTAGAGTCCACAGGACCACATTGGACTTGTTGCCAAACATGTCATTATTTGCTTGACGTATCAGGAAAAAGTGTAAAGCCCCTGGAAGCATGGTTTCAAATCTTAAAGAGTGACTTAAGACCAGGCCTTAAAGCAGCATTTCTCCCAGCATCAGTGATGGTTGATGGTGTGTGTGATCAGATGCTTTGTTGCCTCTTGTAACAACACAGTGGCTGCGACCGTGATTTCACAGAGTCGTGGAGTACACTTGTGCCTCCCTGGAGGTCCGGTTTTCAGGGAGCGTTACCCACCCATGCGGCGTTCCACTGGGATTTGTACCAGTATGCCAGATGGCCCGTACTGCAATGCAACAAGTCTGAAGAGTCTGCAGCCAAGCTTGACGCTGTTCTTCACAGTGGTGCTCTGAGCTGGAAGCTAATGCCGGCACACTAACAAGCTCATAATGACAATGCTAACGTGCTGATCCTAAACAAGTTTAGTATTTACTAAGTTCACAATTTCAGTGCGAGCAGGATGACATTTCTTACTAGCATTAACTGCCCAGGAGCAGAACACCTATCTGACCAATCAGGCTCCAGTATCAATTTTAGATGAGGCATTGGTGTTTATTCCTTTTCAAACTGAAAATCTTCCACATCAGACATATCTGGCAATGAGGAAGTCTGATTCAGTCAGTGGACGCTTAAGCTTATGCATAATGCTCATCCGTATCTCTGCCAGACTTAATCATTGATTTGACCCAACAATCTATCCTCCTATATTCAGGTTTAATAAACTGAAAGCGAAACTTTCACTTAAATCAAGTCTGTAAACTCTTTGAGTGTAGCGACTCATTGTCTCACTGCATTAGAATTCCAAAGCGCTAACATTGATCCCATTGTAGTCCAAATTGTATCACACAGCAAGTGGTATTGAATAAGACATTATTCCACAAGGTGCAGCGTCTTTTTCTCGTGCAGGTTTACTTGTTACCGAGATAATTTGAGTACTCTTAATTCCCCGATGAATGAAAATGGTTGAGATGTGGCAGATTTCCATTCAATCAAGGTGTTTTTTCACACTGTATCACATCTCATACAGAAGACAGATTTCAGAGAAGACTATTCTATTAACATTTAGTCCTTCTAATCAACCTACTTTCTTTTCTTTATACCTGCTTCCCCAAATTCCCACAGCCTCGCTTCTATTTGATTGTGTGTGTTGGAGAGTGTTTTACTGAGGTAAACAACCACATTGTGTCAGCACCTACAGGAACCCATCCTTATCAGTGGTCAGCAGGGCACTTTGCCCGCTCGGCCCACTTCCTCCCGCTGCCGTACTCCTCACTCCCCGGACTTCCCTCACTCCTACTTCTAAACATCCCATCCTACCCATGTCACGCTCCATGCTGATTGCATCTCACCCCCATAGCTGAGTCCAGCTCACACTTGTGCTTCGATCTCACTATCGCTGCATCTCTCTTTAGCCCATCTATCCCAGTGAAGCAACTGCCCACTTTTTCATAATAGCTATTTTCAAACCTTACATGGGACAGAGTTTGTTGGGAAAATCAACAAACTCCTTCCTTTCTCAGCTGCTGTGCTACTTGTTCTCATTTAGCTGCAGTACATGTTTTAGTTCCTCATACACTTCCAATGCAAACTTTTGCGTTTGCAATGTCTGTCTGAGCATTCAATGAAGTCGCTCTCCCTCCGTGTGTTTCTCGCATATAATTGTGTCAAGGGTGCCTTTTTAAACACCCGCCTCCCCACTCCTCGAGCCCGACCCTGAGCTCCAACACTCCATTAAAGCGAGCAACATCGATGTAATTGAACCCAACGTCGAAATGAGCATGTGCAATCTAATTCTGGTGTTTTCGCTTTCTCAGAAATAAGTCATAATCAGCAAACTGAATCCTCAAAATTGAATCAAACCTCACTTACACTGTCACCAAAGAAGCAGACACGTCTTTGAATGGTAATGTCTTCCTAAACAATACCCTAATATTTTGCTTTTACTTTGATTATTGCTTAGCCATGAACATTTTTCTGTTATGGAGAAATACTTCCAAGGCAATTTATTTTCGTGGCTTAAAAGTAACTACATTTTTAATTTTTGAGCTGCGGCAAGAATACGTTATGTTCACACTAAGCTTGAGGAGACTTTATCTCAGCTATGGTAAAAATTAACAACGGACCTGGATTATCCTGTTAATTTGAGGCAGCAACGCTTGCAAACATGTTGCTTTCAGTTCTTAGTTTCTGCATGCTCACTGTAGATGTAACTGGCTTACTTTGCGTGCCAAATCACTGGCAGGAACACGGGCAGGAGATGTTTTTCTACTTTTGAGTACATGCATGCAGGCAAACATTACATGGGGTTATCGAAAGTGCATTTAAATGTTTAAGCACATGAAAGGCTTTCTGAAAAAGAACTGTAACCCGGGCGTGAAGCAGCCTCTAGAGTGCTCGTAAGAAGAAAAGATTCCAAAACACAAGTTGGAGTTTTATCACATTTTATTCAGCAGTCTGAATTGCCCCCCACACTCAGCTGTATTTATTAACTCAAGAGGTGCTTCAATAGGTTTCAAAGCAATCTTCCCAGCAGCATAAAGCAATCCATGATTCCCTCTTTGGATCCTCTGCGTCGAGATCCTGACCTCACCTTTTCACCTCGGCTCTTAATAACCCATCACCTCGATTGGCTCATCCCAATGTCATCTTCAGCTGCAGCTGTCTTCAGCAAGGGGATATCATGGTTGTGAAGTCACTTCGCTTCAACTCCTTATTCACACACACACACACACACACACACACACACCTCAACCACACAAAATGAACCTGCAACCTCCTTCCACTGTGTCGGCCACAGTGTCGGTGGAGGTAGCTGTGCAAAGTGATTTTAAGATTCAGCAGCAAGCCTGATGAAGGTGTGCTGCCCAAGAGGTCACTACTGCGAATTAATGAAATATACATCTTCTCCATTGCTAGGCTGCCTCCACCTTTAAATGCAGCCGCAAGATTAGATCCGGGAAGATACACACATGAACACACAGCACGCGTTTGTGAATGCACGCGCTAGCACTACCATGCACACGAGTGTCAATCTGTTTCGCCGTGACATGCAAAGACATATGCTCAGAGAATTTGCCCCAGGAGCCTGTATGTAGTGTCAGTTGTTTAGCCTTACGCTACGCTATCTCTTCCTGCGGCTCCGACCTCGAATAAATCCCAGGTTTGTTTATCTACCGACGCTGTCAGGAGTGCAGTTCCTCCATCTTCATCACAAAGAAAAGGCCCCGAATGCTGTTTTAATGGTAGCTTTTATCGGTTGACTCCCAGTGCAACGTGTCCTCTGAGCCGCACGGCAAATTTACACATGAGCTTATGCCGAGGATCTTCGACTGAAGGGTATTTAGCTGATAAAACCTCCAGGGTAGGATGTGGATATGTATTATAGATGGGGTGAAGGTGATTTGTTGTTTCCAGACACGGTAGAGGAGTATGTGACATCACTCTCAATAGGACTTGCTCCTCTCTGCGGAGTCCCCATACGCAGTGTGGTTATGCGTATGCATGAGGGAGCATAAACACCGACACTCCCTCTTCTCATTGGCCCCGACGGTGGACAGTTGTTATGGAGCGATGGGCATTAAAGGGAAGTTAGGGACATTCAGATGCGGGGAGTTAAAGAGGAAACGGAACTAGGATGGAGCGTCAGGGTTGATGAGAGCCTAGAGGTTGTGCTCACTTCTCCCTTTTAATCTTAGCTAAAGTGGTAGAAAAAGGAGCACTTAAGCAGAAAGCACACATATAGTTGATATTAATGTCTTCATGCTTGAGAAAGTTTCAGAGGTGAAATGGAGACACAGTTACGAGGGGAATGGATGAGGTGATATGTAATTAGTTCCTCATTTTAGTTTGCCTGCGGTGTCTGGTCTCTCTGCATTTTTCAGTTTGATTTGGTCACAAGCATTAACAGTTCAGTTGAAGATGTTGAGTATGACTTTTAATCTTAATGCCCTTTCTTGGCATGTACAAATTGTGATAAGAACTTTTTAGAGCAGATTTAACTAATTTGGTATTTCATAGCACGACATGAACGTTCATCAGTGACACCTTCATTTTCCGTCATGGAGAATCTCATGAAGTGCATTTCTTAATTGGTGCCCGCAGGTATCTGACAACGGTTTCGATTAACTTTGCAAGATGAAGAATGGACAAAATAATCTCTCAAACCCAATGAATACTTTAGTGTGTATAGGCGATAGATAATTAATTATAGAAGACGAGAAAACCATGAAGCTAACTCAAGCTTTACAAAACCAACAAATCGTAAGCATATACTCCAGTAATGAAAAAAAGAGAAATGAATAACCATCTCTGTAACTCTGCACCATCAATAAAGATACAGCAGCTTCATATGGAGCCATAAATAGAATACAAATGTCGATCAAAGTGTACAGAAAATTATATCTGACTTAAAAAGAAAAAACTTCTCTGACCAATGACCTTATGTTCATGCTGTGTTGCGTTGCAGAGTTGACTCGAGTGCAACTGGCCTACGAGAGTTAAAGGTTGTTGATTTACTCAGTGGGTTATGGATTTGTTTTATTATGCATGCCTTACGCAATAGTCTGGACTGTGGATTAACTGGGATGCAAACTTTTGCCAGCAAAAACGCACTTGAAACAAAATATGCCTCCTATAAAGAAGAATGAGGAGACACTGAACCCTGAGTGCTTTACAGCAGCCCACGCAGGATGAGATCATAAAACATAAGCAGAGGTCAATTTTCGTGAATGGCATATATGTGACAATTCACATTAATGCAGTTTGAGTCATCTTCTCTCAGTGAATGCTCCTAATAAATTGACAAAATTATTTTACAAAATATGCTTTGGCACTTCTCAGCTCCGCTCTGTATGATGCGTCCAATGTGCGCCGCAAGCATCAAATAACATAACACAGGCAGCGCTAGTAGCCTTTAATTATTTAGTCCATATTTCAAACCACTGTATATTAATAGTAAGTCAGCAGTACATTACTGCTCTTTGGCTCAGTGTAACTCAGTTTTACATATGACCAACTGTGTGTCATATTCCATTTCTGGCTCATATCATTTGTCAATCGTCACTCTGATTGCCTGTTAAAGATTGTGACGAGAGTTCCTTTCGTGAGCGTTGCTTGTCTCGAGTAAA
>NW_027175898.1:0-102500 GCF_023055335.1 Clinocottus analis
AGGGTACAAAACATGTCGGTTTAGTTTGTGTCGTTAAGATCAAAGCGCCCAACCTGGAATTAGAGTGCACTCTATTGTGTATAGGACAAGGGAAAATTGTAGACCTTTCATTTGCCCGGACGCAAAAGAGCCCCGATCCGGTCTTCCTGATGGCCACCGGGACACCCCAGAGCAACGCTAGTCTTCGAGCTTCGCTTTCCACCCGAACGCGATCCGGCGCGTCCTTGAGTCCGGAGATCGCCGAGCGTTGAGAGTACCCGCGGACTTTCAAGGCGTCTCGGAAACGGCTCCCCAGCGATGTCACATCGCCCAGTATGAGGTTTGAGGAAAGACCCACTGACAGGGACAGCGGGTCTTCGAAGCCCGGGTCTTCTATGTCTTGAGAGTTGAACGTGTCCACGTACTCGAAGCCGCAGTCCTCTTTGTAGCAGTTGGGCAGCCGTACGCACTTCCTAAACGAGTACGGAGCCTTGTCAATGGACGAGCGCCTGTTCTCCGCGTGACCCGAGTCGAGCCTCAGATACCTGGACCCCGAGGAGTTACAGGCAACCCCTCTCATCGCATCTCCCAGTTTGCAGAGTCCACACGATTCAAGGTCGGCCGGGTAGGACAGCAGAACGTAGTTGAGAGACACATTCTCCATCTCACCCAGTAAAGGTTTGTAGTCTTCTATTCCGTTGAAACTGCAGAGTTCTACCGGTAGATACCAGAGCATCCTCAGGCTCAGCTTTGACTTGGCCGAGGAAGCCCTGATGTACACAGCGATCTTACCCACTACCTTGGCCAGCTCTCTGAGAGACGGGTCACTCTCCAACTCGGTCCTTTTCACTTTCGCAGATCTGATCAGAGACTCCACTATCACCAACATCAGACTCGTGGCCAACGCCTCGGAGACTTTACGCTTGGTGGCGCGGGGTGCACGGGTAGCGAATTTATCGCTGCATTTCCGACAACACTTGAGATCCACGTCCAGGTTCAATCTGCTGACAGGCCTGCCAGGTAGAAACACTTCATTGTAACACAGACGGGGCCCACCGTCTCGGGTTGCCAGGATGGTACTCAAGTGTCCTCTGGATGTGACAGCGTACCGACGCGACATCTCACCGGTCGGGCTGACGGGGTCTTCCATGAGCAGCACGGGGTTGATAGAGCCCCACTTGTCTCGCTGTGGCAGGCCCCCCAAGGGTCCACACGCGCTCCGCTGACAGTAATTCAGAAGGTCGTTAAATGTAAGGTCGCCCTTCAACTGCACTGTGAAGACGTAAGGGAAAGAATGCGGCCCGTCCGTTAGAGTCCCCGCGAGGTTGTTGAAGGCTTCCACGGTGTCCGTGATAAACGTTTCACTCGTTTCTTTCCTCGGGCGCAGCACAACAGGGGACGTGAGCTCACCGTGACTCGGTTCGCCTGTGTGCCTTTCGGCTGCGTCGTCCACCGCATCGCGAGTGTCTCGCTTGTCGCCGCGATGACTCGAGGAAGGTCCCTCTCCTCCGTCCCTTCGCTCCTCGCGTTTCTGGCCCTGTCTGTTGTCAAGGTAGTTCCACTGTGAAAACGAGACATGGTCTACTCCCACCAACGGGATCCCATGCAGAGACTGATGGTCCGCCGCACTCCGGTCCAGCAGTCCCCCTGTAACTATTTCTTTTGGCGCGGGGGGTTCCGAGCTAAGCTTATCAGCGTAATACAGACCGAGAGCTCGGCTGAAGAGAGGGTAGTGGTGCATGATGTCATACCTTCTGCCGAGCATCTCGCGTACCGTGTGGACAAAGACGGAGCAAATTCGGGAACCGAGCTGCATTTCGTCATCCCGAGTGTTCTGTGCGTAATGCTCTAAGAAGACTGCGCACTTGACACCCTTCGACCTGCACACGTCCACAAGATCGACCTGCGTGGCCACCGATTGCAGATCACCGATCGGCTCCTGGAAACAAATGTCCCGCTCCAGTACGCAGGCCGAGTTCCCCATTCCGCTGACAGAGAACCCCTCGAGTACCCGTACGGTACAAAGGGTTGAGTCTTCGAAGTTGGAGGGAACTAGGCAGGTGCTCAGCGAGTCACCTCTTTGCAAAACAAGAGCTACGGCCGAGGTGTTCCAGACGTACCACTCGTTGTCACGGCTTCCTCGGGTCAGGTAGCACGTGACACAACGCTTTGGCGAGAGGCTGTCCTTACCACTCACGGATTGTCGTCGCTTCAGGCTGTGCGCTTTGACGCTCGCCATGGTTCACTCGGACACTCGATTGAAAGGGGTGTGAAGTAAAGGCACACTGAATACCATTTTATACTGTCGGACACTCCTGCTTGATGGTCTACGGTCGGATGCTTGGTCTAAGGTTGGACCTGTGTGTTACGTCTGGCGCTTGTCCTGCGTATGTTGACGATGATGACGATGACGATGATGATGATGATGGTGGTGGTGGTGGTGAATGTAATTTACCTGTGTTGGGGTCGGACTCAGTGGAAAGGCAAGCGGGATAGGTAGGGCGTGATGGAAATAGAAAGTCGCCTCTCTGTTGTCAGAATGAAACACGCGCAGTCGTAGTCACGCACACATACTCACGTCGTTACTGGAAGACAGGAAGTGGGCGAAGGAAGATCCCTTGTAACCGGGTTGGAATCTGTAGATCCTGTTCTCCGGATTACCGCAGACGTTCACGGGCTTCTCTGTGTGTCTGAAAGATGGCAGCTGCTGCAGTTCCTCCATGGCGCTCTCCACCCCCAATCTCAATGTGGTGCACATGTGTTTATTCTGAGCCTGCACCATGACATTGATGTCCAAGTGCAGGAGCACCGCAGCTAGCAACAGCCTCATCATCAGACTTTTTCCACACTGTCTCGGGGCTAGGCACAGAGTGTAGGGGTTGGCATAGCGGGTGAACTCTCTCTCCACTTGGTAAAAGTGACTGAGGGCAGGGTTGGCGTGGTCGTAGTCCTCCGACCCCAGAGGGGCCAAGCCCATCTTGGCGAGCAGAGCGTGCTTATACTTGAAGAGATTGTCACCAAACTGGTTCTTCGTAACACCCAACACCACCCCCCTGAAGAGCTCCAGCTGAAAGGGTTCCATCCTCATGTCTTTGACTTGGAAATATTCAAACACTCTATCTATCAGCCGTTCGAACCGGTACATGACGGAGCCGGACGTGTCCTTCGCCGACGCGCCGTGAAGCTGCAGCTCGCTCATCCTGGCCTTGGCGCGTTCCAGTCCCAGCTCCTTTATCAAGACGGCTTGCGCCAATCGATCCTTCATCAGGCGATTATACTCGGTCATTCTATCGTTCTCAATTTGGTCCCTCTCTCTCTCGCTCTCGTCCTTGGAGAGCCTGGTTCTCACGCAGTCAACGGCCACCCCGACGGGCACAGACCTAGCGTTATCGATGGGGTCCCTCGTCAGCTCGCCGAGCAACCACAACGTCTCGTCCGAGTTCACGGACAGCGCTCGATGGCGCGATCGCAACCCCGTCGACGTGTTACACCCGGACCTTTGCTGCAGCTCCGGGGAGAGCGTCACACTCTGCCCCGACGAATGCATCACAGACAGCCTTTCCGCGTGCCACACGGACAAGGAGCGCGTGAGGCCCTCTCGATCTACCGTAGCGGAGTTTGTGTTACCGACGAAGATTCACTTCAGATACTGTTGGCTTTTCTCAGGCGTGCCCTGGCCCAATGCCAAGCGCCTGGGAAACAGAACCGAGCCGTTAACCTATCGAGAACTGGTTCGTCTCAACCGCACGCTGATGACGGGGGAAGAACCTGATCTTTGCAGCCATGTCTCGTGTTGCGACGATATCACATGCCAGCAAGACATGAAAGCCTTCTGGCTGACCACAGAGGGGCGACTGGTCTACGTGGATCGAATCTCTGAAGAAATCAAGTTCCGCCACCTCAGACGGCAGAACCTGCGCGTTGCGCTGTCCCTGTGGACTACCAGCCCCGATCTGTGCGGGCAAACGATGCGGGCCTCGGAGTCGGCTCACGATAACCTGATCGCACTGTGCGGAGAGGCAGCGCGCTTGAGCCGAGGTAGGTTCTACAACCTGTACGCCAGTTACCCTCTCCCGATCAACACGGACGGTGAACAGCACGGCTCGTTCGAGGCCCCCGCGGTGACCGAGAGGGACATTGACGCAAAGGAGATACGGAATGGTGGGGGTTTACTCCTAGAGCTGCAGCCTCTCTACACGGCTTATTTCTGCTTTGCCGTGGACAGCTCCACGTGCGAGAAATTGAGGGAGAGGGTCTTGCGTCTGGGTGCTCAGTGGTTGGTGCGAGAGGACTATTTGGAGTTGCAGTTTTCACTGAACCTGAGAAGAAACTGGCTTACCAGAATGCTCATTAGATTGGGCCTCTTTCTGGCTGTCGTGCAACCTGCGCGAACCACCGTTGGACAAAACCCGCTCGCCGCAAAGCTCCAGTTTGAAATGCCCCCACCAGTTGGATGACCAACTCCCGTTGGTCACCGGCTCCCCGTCGGAGTAACGGAATGAGGCGTGGTGCTGGTGGTGCTGGTGGTGGTGGTGGTGGTGGTGGGGTGGTGTGTGTGTGGGGAGGGGAGGGGAGTGGGTGGGTGGGCGCTTTGTAATACAAAGGGAGGGGTATATAAACTAGAGCACACCATCGGCTCGTCGAATACACCGGGGGTCTACTTGTCGGTACATTACAACTAGGATGTTTCGCAACTGGTTCAGGGGTGCCGGCTGGACACATCGTCCTCGTTCGCCGTCGATGCGTGTTGACGGACTCGGGACACGGGACCGTGCAAACGTGTGGGCTGCACAGATTCTCTCGCAGAGGTTTCTCAACACACAAAGACTGGATAAGGCTCTCAAACACATGCGCGACAAACCCGTCGGCTATTACGCTTTCCTGAGACCCGGCAATGCAGAAGGTGTTACGTTTGCGGTGCTGCTGCGCTACCAAGCCAAAACGGTTTACTACAACATTCGACCGAATGACGACTACCGCAAATACATCATGTCCACGACGGAGGGCTGGGAGATGTGTTACGACAGTATAGCCGAGTTTATAGAAAAATGGGACGAAGGCCCCGTTGACTATGAGGGAGGCCAAGAGCGCCCCTGCGCCCCAAGTTGCATTATTAGCAGTACCACGCTCACCGGGCCGACGGGGAAATACGTGCCACGAGGCACACAGTCGAAGGCGAGCTCTCAGGAACACAGAGTCGGGCCCGGGAGCGCCAAAGGCGAGACGGAGATGAACGAGCGCATTCAGAGCTTTCTCGATAAGTACGGGCATAACAATGTCGGTTTCACGTTCCTCGGAATGACCTTTCTAGTGTTTCGGGGGCTGCCTGTGAACGCTCTACGCGCAATGGGAGTCACTGAAAAATTCATAAGCGACCACGGACAAATGGTCCAGTCGGCCTCACTGGTGCATGTGCCGCAACAGCGAGACCTCCGTCTGCAACAAGGAGTGACGTCTCCGAAAGATACACGGCGGTTGCGGCAGCACGACGGTCTCACCGCGCGCTCCAAAAGTCCGGATTTTGCGTACCGAACCCCAGCCGTGCCCGTCGATGAGCTATACGCCACGTATCAGCCCAAGCTCGGTGATAATTGCCGCGGAGTCTCCGACCCTAACCCGGTTCAAATTCAGAGGGGGGGTCCAGTCCCAAAGAGTAAAGGGATGCGGACTGATTCAGCGATTTCTGAATGGATAATCTAACCGTAGCAGTGAGCCGATCGGTGGTACTTGACACAAAAAAAGGGGCGGGGGGGAGGGGAGAGGAGGGGGAGGGGGGACAAACGGCTGAGAGCTATATCAAACGGAGGCAGAGTCTGTTCTCGACACAAAGGCATTGTTCCACTCTGAGACCAGACCCAAACTGACACTCAACCAGCATCACATTGTTCCAGCGTGGAGAATCCGAGACCTGCACAGCAATGGACTGCACCGCAGCCCTAACTCACACCTACTCCGCGACCGACACACAAGCTGACGACACGGCCGCTGTCCTCGGCCGACATATTCAAGTGTGCGGCGAGGAGCACTACAAGGAACCCGCGGAGCCGTACGACGCAGATGCCAATACTAGGGACGGGGGACCGTACGACGCCAGGCAAGACGATTCTCACCTGTCGGGCTCAGAAGACGATCCAGCTCGGGTTGACTCAGACGACGATCCCGCTGTCAAGTATTACGACAAAGATGATGTTGCTTATCGCCGAAGCAACGGTCTGGACTTTGACGAATGTTACGACGGAGGCTTTTGGTATAGACCGGGTCTTGCATTCTGTGCACAACGAGCCACGGGAGTTGTGTTTGAGGACGATGACGTGTAACAATGTCTGTGTCGTGTTACCACTAGCCCCTGTTGTCTGGAGTGTCCGTGTGTACCTTGTGAACCCCCACCCCCCTCTCCCTCCCTCACCTGCTCATAATAAAATAAAAGAGAGGCCGTGTATACCTTTGTATTCTTTTATTTTCCCAGTGTTACAATACACCAACGCGTCCATGTACACGTGCTACTTGTGATACACTTCACCGCCGAGTCTGACAGACCTTTCCCCGCTGTGTATCTCGTCTCTGGTGTGACATAGGAGCAGGAATGCCGAGAGCATGTCGTCCCTGGTATACTCTCCTTTTACAGACTTCTTACCCCCCGTAGTCACCGTACCACCTTTCGTTGACTTTGTGATGGTGACCAATGCCATTTCTTCTCGTAATTTCCCCAGTAGAAGCTTCCCTTGCTCTGCGTGAGCCTTGTCAGTGAGCCTATCCCTGGGGAGAGCTATAATGTCACGAGTCTCAAATACACTCGCTGTGATGTCAGTGGCCAAATTGATTCCCTTGCGTGAGCGCCTGTACATGAACACATCCATATTGGAGCCCATCCTGTTGCTGGAGCCTGCACCCTTTGAGGTGCCCAGGGTCGACTCGATCATGCGCGTTTTCTTGGTGGCCTCTGATAACACTGCCCATCCCAGGGACATTACGGTGTCACAGTAGTACATTGTTTCTCTGTCGATAGCCGACACGGCACTCAGAACCATAGCGAGCTTGGTCCTGGGGCCCACGTGCTTCCCTAGCATGTACTTGTTGTTGACATGCGACCACTTGCTGTAGAACAGGACCTTGAACCCAGAGCAAACGAGAGAGTGCTCGATTAGATTTTTAACGTCGACCAGGGCATTGACGTAGGTGTTTTGTTCAAATACCAGCACCACAGGTACTTCTTTCCACATCACCCTGGGCATCAGAAGTTTCAGCAGTCTGACGTGAGCGCTTAGCAGAGCAGCGTAGACTCGAGTAACTTGATCCAAATCGCGTATCTCCAGCTCCTCCAGAGCCATAACCTGAGAGAGAGAGAGAGAGAGAGAGAGAGAGAGAGAGAGAGAGAGAGAGAGAGAGAGAGAGAGAGAAAGAGAGAGAGAGAGAGAGAGAGAGACACAGAGAGACAGAGACAGAGAGACAGAGAGAGGCGAAAGTTAAAATCCACAGGTAGCACTCGGAGGAGTTGAGCAAAGACACTAGGCATCATGTTTTGTCCCGATTGTCAAGCCGCTCGAGGAGACGTGAAAGTGATGATGGCAACACCATGGGAGTACCTCCTATCACACTACGAGTTCATGATAGTGTTCACTTCATTCCGACGCAACGTTCTCTTCTACTCTAACATGGATCACGGTCAGCTCAGACACCTGTACAGTCAGCTCGTGTCCTTCTCGCCTGCGAGGATACTCACAATTGACACCCTGATCTCAGTTTACAACAAGAGAGAACTCTGTAAAGACGTACAGTGTCACTCAATCAACGTTCCATGCGAGTTGTCGAGAGCCATAACACTTGCGATCGGCAACCACGTCCCGGAGCACTTTGTAAACAGGTGCATCTCGAGATGCAACTGGAAAGGGTACGGTCACATGGCACTCGCGGCGTTCGCTTCGGCCGAGACCATTCGCAGCGGAGTCCTAAAGTACATGGCTATCATCAAGGAGAGCCCACGGGATAGAGGATCTCTTCACACCATCATCTCCCTCGCGATTACGGGGTGGATGGTGAAACTGTCTGACTCCAAGTGCACATGCGGCACCTGGATCCAGGCCCTTGACATGATCTCGTGCTTCGTACCCGACGCTGAGACAACGTTGACGATCCAACACGAGGCTCGTATCAGCGCCTACATCTGCACCCTGTTAGACCTGACCCCTCGTCCAACTGGGCTGTGTTGTGGTAGAAAATGCAAACGCCTAGATTACGACTACGTGTTTAGCGACCTCTTGGTCTCGGGCTTGGATTTGACAGAGGCAAACGAACGTGACAACTCACCACCAGATTGCCGCTCGCTAGCTCCACGGCACAGCACACCCCGGCGCATGACCTAGAGCCTCCTCCGAACGTTGGGTCGAGACACAGGTACGCTCTGACCACGGAAGCCCGATTCATGTCGTCCAGGGTGACGCTATTCGACAGGAACTTGTTTATGACCGAGGGCTGGAAGGGACTAGTGTCGTCGGTCTTGGTGTCGGTGGACGATGTGCTGCTGCTACCCGTGACCTCGCTCTCGAATCCCTTCGGCGTGACCATGTTCATCAGGTCCTTCAGATGGTTGTCTACGGATATATGCTGAGGGCAGTACACTCCGAGGCAGAAGCACGTCAGGCCCGGCTCCCTCTCGTGATACCTACACTTGAAGCTCTGTGACACTACGTGGTAAGCGGGCTCCCCGTCATCGCCGCGGATATCGGCCACTTTGTTTAGCCACGGGGTGTTGTTGACGTGGCTGGTGATGTGCACTTGCTTTCGCCCTCTGAACGCAATGTTTGGTAGCACAGCCAGTAGCACCTTGGAATTAACAAAGCCCACTTCATCCACCAGAATGAGATCAGAGCTCTGCCCTCTGCTAGCCTGGTAAAACACAAGAGAGAGAGAGAGAGAGAGAGAGAAAGAGAGAGGGAGAGAGAGAGAGAGAGAGAGAGAGAGAGAGAGAGACATGAGGGAACTTGGATTGCACTCATTTCATAATACATTTCACTGGACATTACGTGTTTCATTCTCAAGACAACGAGATGAGAGGAAGGGCAAACGGAAGGGTGAGAGCTCAGAACATAGAGGGGGGGGGGGGGGGGGGGGGGGGCATGGGAGTGGGTTGATCGAGAAGCAAGCGGAAGACAAGGAAGCGAGAAGAGGATAAAGAAGAAGGCGGCAGCCGAGACCGCGCACATCGGCGGACCCCGTCATGGCACGTTCTCACATTGAGTTAATAGAGGATCCTCAATGGGTGAGCTACTGTGTCGAAAATGAATGTTCTTTCAGAGACCACATCCAGGGGTACGTGTGCCAAACGCACTGCAGCAGGCACGTGTGCTCAGGTTTTAGTTGCTCCTTGACACAAGCAATGGTCACTCGGACACGGTATCGAGCGAGCTCGTCGGAATCGTCGTGTCCCGTCGCGGCTCTGCTCGTCTTTCACAAACCTCAGTTGGAGTTCAGAGGTCCGCACTATGTGCCGGACGGAGGGGACCCCATCCAAATGGGTTACGGCGCGATAGAATACGAACCAAGGACTGTCATCTGTTGCTCGGATGTGGACGACAACCATCTCATGCTGAAAGGCAGCCTGTCTGTGACGATAGCCCTGTTCTCAACACTGCTAACCGTCGACTTTGGTCGCCAATACGAGATCGTCGAGAAGAATCAGGGGGTCAACGCTTCGTCAAGCGCTCCGGGCTTCTCCTGGATGGCCAAGATATTCGAGCTGGCTGAGATGATACAGTTTGAGACCGAGCCCAATCTGCGTTGCTCTGGAGAGATGTCCTCGGTTGTGAAGGACGCCGTATTGAAGACCGCTGTGGCCATATCGACCCTGTTCAACTCGGGCGACGCCAAGATCAGCCGCTTCATGAAAAAGCTCACGTGCAGGTACAACGACAAGCACGTCAAGAGAGCCGACTTCTACACCATGGTGGTCATGCTGGCATTGTGCCTCTTCCCGTATTTAAAGCATCGTGTACTGGGAAACCGATTCAACAACAGGACCTTGGTGATTATGTGTTTTGACAAGACTCGCACCAGACACAAGAAGTGGTCTACGCTCTCCACGCAGATCCACCTGCACGTGAAACGACCCGAGTTTGTACAAAGGGTGCTGTCCGACACCGATCTCGGGAGCTCGCTGCCCGTTGTGCTCACGGTCACCCTGGAAAAGTACATTTCGGACGCTCGCTACTCTGAGAGCGAGAACATGTCTCACAGCCAGCCTGCCCGAGACCAACGCGAGCATCTCGATCCGGCCACGGTTGCCCATCAGATCGAAACGACTCAACTGGGCTCGTCGCTGCCTCGAAAGAAGACGAGTAAGCCACTTAAGGGGAAGGGGGAGACGGGAGACGGGGGGGGGGGGGGGGGGGGGGGCCTTGCTCTACGGGAAACCACGAGGGGCGGCTCGAGGGCAAAGTGACGCGCGTGCAACACTCGTAGCCGTAGCCGCAGCCGCTGCGGCTGTGTAGTAATACGTTGACTAAGCGCTGTGGTGTTCGTGGTGTGCAAGGCCCGTATTCTGTGTGACTGTACCGAATAAATAAAATGTATCCCGTGAAATGATGTCTCTTGGTTGATTCATTGTGAGACACTCTGTAAGAAATAAAGACAATAAAGACAAAGTCTTACTCATTCCGTGCATGATTTATTCAGACATTTCTGTGCACACATACAAAGAGCAACAGGAGCCAGTGGGCCTCTGATCAATCAACGCCGTACCAGCGATCCGGCGTTGCGGTCTTCACCCCCGTGATTTCTCTGATCGTTTGTTCTTCTTTTGCATGCACACAGGCCTTTTCCACTCGGTTGTACCAGTAGCCCGATACTGCCGCCGCCGCCGCAGCTGCTGCAGCCGCTGCTGCTGCCGCTGCTGCTGCTGCCGCCGCTGCTTTGAGTGCACCTTCAGCTGCCTGCTTCCCGCGTACTCGCCGAGTAGTTTTTCGAAGGTGTCGGCGGAACGTTTTCCGCGCTCCTCATTGTCTCTTTCCAGAGCCTCGCGTTTCCACTGCAGGTTGACCATGCTGGTTATGGGAGCGTTACCAAACTGCACCAGCGCATCGTAAGACTGCTCGGGGCCGGCGCCAAAGACTCTGTCAGCAAAGTCTCTCCTGAGCGCTATCCCGCAGTGCAAGCAGTTCCAGAACTCGTGAGAAGGGCACGTACGCCGAGGCGGCTGTCGCCGTCCCTCTTGCTGCTCCGGACAGGGCATCTGCATCTGAGAGCGCGGGCGCTCGGGACAATCTGAAGCCAACGTGGTCTTGGTCAAACACGTAGATTCCGTCGCAGGCGATGTCGTCGAGCGAGTCGCCCGCTCGCACATATCCGTGGTTCAGCTGGCGAAGCGTACAATAGGCTGTGATGTGCGAGAATAACCATATCAGGGACGCTATCTTTCTGTTATAGCTTGTAGGTTGAACGGTCTTTTTCAACTGTAGCGCAACCCCCACGTCCAAAGGTGAGGCGATCATAGAGACTCTCTTGGACGCCAGCATGTTCCTAACCAGGCCCGAAGCGGTCTCTATGGGAAAGCCCGATGCTATCAAGTGCTTGAATAACACGACCCTCTCGGCCGTGAAGTTGTACCTCGGCTTGTATCTGCGGACGGGGCCCATCATCGCCATGCACATGTACGAGAGCAGTTTGTCGTTGGTGCCCGTGGAGGCCGTGGACACGAGGCGCATTCTCAGCTCTTCGACCTTCGGCCGAGCCCGGTGCCTGTCCGTCTCCGCGTCCGGGTACCGCTCCGATAGAAACTGGGCTCTATCGCGGCTCCTATTCAGCGAGCCGTAGAATTGGTAGAGGCAACGCAAGGGGTAGGCGCTCAGATACCGGGGTGCCTCCAGCTCCTCCAGCGTGTGACTATGTGATTTCAATTGGTGGACTATGTCTTTCCCCAACGTCTTTTGCTTGGTTATCTCATCCCGTCTTTTGAGCGAATCCAACTGCTCAAGGAACTTGACGGGCTCCGGGCGCTTACCCGCGCCACGATCCTCGGTCGCAGCGGTTAGGAACACACCGCCACAAGGTCCGGCTCTCGCCATTTCGCTGTTGTCGTCGATTCTGAGATCGCACGCGTTGGCCTCGGCTGTGCCGGCGGGCGTGTCCTTCTGTCCAAACGCGAACCGCTCGTGTCTCAGCGTGAAGTGGCAGCACGTTATCTTCCTCCTCACGTCTTCCCACGTGTCGACGGTGATCTCCGCTTCAAAGTAACATTCGGGGCACTCCTTGGTGTCCATGGCCAGCTGCGGCACCATGGGGTACCGGAGCATGAGGGAAAAGAAGTCCTGTAGCGAGTCCAAGGTGTTCAGGGATTCTTCGTGAGAGCACGTGATGAACTCTCTGCTCAGCTTCGCGTAGACACCGACGGCCTCGGACAGTGTCAGCGGTTGATTCGGGTTTGCGACTATGGATTCTCCGTTCTCCACGCCTCGAACCGCGAGCCACACCGTGTACTCGTTTACCTGTTTATCACAAGGTTCCTTGGGCGTCGAGGAAGATCGCTTGGGCTCCTCAAACGAGTCTACGAATTCTCGCAGTCGCGGGTCCGTCTCTCCCAGCAACCTGGCTCTGCACGCCAAATCGTACAGGTCGATCACTCTCACGGTTGATGTTGTCGTTCCCTGGCCTTCGCGAGGCTCGATCTCAGAGCCTCCAGCGCTCCCGGTGCTACCGAATCCGCGATCTGTCTCTGACCCTCCCACTCCGCCAGACACACCGTGAGTC
Organism: Clinocottus analis; assembly: GCF_023055335.1. Classification (NCBI taxonomy): domain Eukaryota; kingdom Metazoa; phylum Chordata; class Actinopteri; order Perciformes; family Cottidae; genus Clinocottus; species Clinocottus analis. The sequence goes on from NW_027175898.1 coordinate 12,718, forward strand.
CTATCCATCTGGGGTCTCGTGAGCACGACGGGTGTTTCACGTCGCGCCTCCTGGAAACGCGTGGCCACAGTGTCATTAGTTGAGCAAATGCAGATACGCCGGTCTCGCTGACGAATGTCTCGGGCAAGGTGTAGCGCGCGGAGAGCTTGCCGTTCCCAGCCCAGGGGGGGCAGATCTCTTTCTCTAGGGTGTGCGGCAACTCCTTGAACGCATACGCTAGGGCGCCCGCTCTCTTTCGTTGGCCGGTGGTCACGACGATGCAGCGGCTGATCTCGTGAGCAAGCTCCAGCATCTCCTCTCTGCCCTCGCGCACCACAATCGCGATATCCGGCCGGCTCGGATGCACATCGGGGCAGAGTCTGTCGGCGAGGGCGAGCGTTCCCATGACCAGGTTAAAAACCCTTTTCCCCGCGGCGTCCGAAAGGCCGTGTACAAACACCGGTCTCAGTCCGCAACCGTACACCAGCACTGTGCAAACATCGTACATCAAGGAGAAGAAATCGTAAGGTTTGTAATACTTGACGAGCCTTCCGTCTTCCTCCAATCTTGCCCTGGCACCGTAATCTTCATTGTGTACCGGTTCAAAGAACACATGCCCTTCGTTCCGAGGACGACTGGGGAGGAATTCTATTTCGAGACGAGAATTGAGTAAGAGAAAACTCGACACACCCCTTTCACACCACTCGGAGTTCACTGCGAGTTCTGGGTTGGTTTTTTCTTGCTTTTCTTCTTCCTTTTCTTCTTCTTCTTCTTCTTCTTCTTCTTCTTCTTCTTCTTCTTCTTCTTCTCCTTCGTCTTCTTCTTCTTCTTCTTCGTCTTCTCCTTCTTCCACCTCCTCCTCCTCGAATTCGATTTCCTGATCCCTTTCCAAATCGATTTCCCCGTCACTCTCAAAATCCGAAGATTGTCCTTCACTGCCCGACAACTCCGGTTGGCTTTCATTGGGGTACGCGACCTCAGCATGATTCTGTCTCGCAAATGACTCCTTGTAGTCGATCAGATACCAAAACCTTTCTCTCCTCGGAATAAGTTTCCCGTCGGAGCACCTCTTCCAGTCGCGCGGCGGCCGCTGCTTCCCGTACCAAAAGCAACCCCCGGAGTCTCGAGCGAGAGCCTCTGTGAAATCTACCGCCCCAGATTCCCATCTGTACTTTAACTCGGACACCTTTGAGCAGAATGCCCCCGGGTCCCTCTTTGACCACGGTGAGGCTCTCTTCCAGGTTTCGGGGCCTCGGATTCCCTCTGGCAGGCGTCGAAGCTTGCAGAACTCGCTCAGCGAACGATCGCAACGAACGTGCACCTCGCCATAGTCCCCGCCGTCCCCGCGCTTTGCTCCGTCCGTGGGATTGTTGATGACAGCGTGCACCCCCGGCTCCCCTTGCAGCGCGGACGCTTTCAGGGTCCCCGGGTTTGAATGTAACACCAGGTTGCCAGCGGAGTGAACGAAAATGACCCCTTTGGACTTTGCGATCAGGGCAACGTCCTCCCTGTCTCCGCGAGGCTCTTTGCGGGAGACCAGGTACCCCGCGGTGCTCGTTTTCAGAACGTCTAAACCTGGGGGTAAGGTGTGGGTCCAACCCTCTGTCACAGAGTTTGCCTCGGGTGTGAAGACGTTGACCGTCCTCGATCTGAAAGGTCCCGTGGCACCCGCAAACCAGGCCAGTGCCCGCTGTATGTACTTGTACACCCCGCGTCTCAGGCACCTTATCTCGAGCTCTTCGTGCACCTCTCCCGAGAGCATTCTACACGCCAGGGCCTCGACGAACTCCGAAGCCGAGCACACCTCGTTGTGAAAAACCAGACTCTCGTCGGCCGGAGCGGAGGGCTCGGTGTCGTCAAAGTGGACATCGCGAGAAGCGTACCACGCTCCGGGTTCGACTATCGCGATCGTGTTGGCGATCGGTACCAGAGCGTCGCGTTTGAACGCGTTCAGTCCTTTGTTCGCCACCTTACAAACGCCTCTGGTCCACACTCTTTCGGTAGGACAGGTCAGCACGCGGGAGCACAAGGTCTCGAAGCCCCTCCACGCCACGGGGTCTCGGATTCGGGCCGTTCTGGAATCGATCACAAGTTGTCCGAACGCGCAGGGTCCGTTCGCCTCTCGGGAACCCCTCGATCCCGGAGACAAACCGACGGGAGGAGAGGCGCAATGCCACTTTACGGCGGCGAGGCCGGAACGCCGGTCGCCTATCGCAGTCAGGCTCTCGGACAGGGGGCATTCCAGCTCCCAGTCCTGATCTCGAACCATCGCGCCGGGGGCCTTTTTGAACGTCCACCGGGAACCCACCAGTTTGTCCCAAGATACACTTCTCTTGCCCGCGTTCATCTCGTACCCCTCCAAGGGATCCCGGCCTCCGCGGCGCATGAACATCTCGTCGACCACGAAGCTCTTGGTTTTACACTTGATGAGTTTGCGCTCGTCTATCGGGTCGGGAGAGGGCCACTCGGGGTCGTCTTTCGTCAACACGTCCGTCCTGTACGACGAGCTACTCTCGACGACGACCGCGACAGACTCCAGCTTCTGCACAACGGGTCCCCTGTCCCTCAGGTAGAACAACGGGGACTCGGATGCAAACGCCACGGTGTAGCCGTCCACCGCGGTGACCCCCGGGTATCGGTTGACGCCGCCGGACCTGCTCGCCAGCCGCATGAACGTCCAATCCCCCAGACTCGTCCTGACCTTACCGGGGAAACCCTCTGCGTTCACAAACTCGAACACGGGGCCGAGTGTCCGAGAGTAGGCTCGCAGGAGGAGCTCCTCTTCGTCCCCGCGAGGCAAGAGCTCGCAGCCTTCCCAGAGTTCAGAGGACTGTATGGGCTTTGGGTTGCAGCACCTCGACATCAGAGGCGCGAGCCTGTGATCCTGCGCGCACAGGAATGCCCCGATTGTGTTTGACCTCACCCTCTGCGAGTGGAAAGGCACGTCCGTGCCCCTTGTCCACACCGACGCGCCTCTGTGTCTACTGAGCGTGATCAACTTGTACTCGGGGAAGCAGTTGACCCTGCAGCTCTCCGCCAAATGGCTCAGGAGAGCGTAAACGGACGAGAGCTCGCCCCTGCCGTGCAGGGCGAACTCGTAGTCCAGCATCACGTCTCCGATGTTCATGTCCGGGACGCAGGGGTGGACAGACCTGTAAAACCAGGTCAGACAGGCGCTCACGTCAAAGTTCTTCTGGGTGCCCCGCGTGACGGAGACCCTAGCGCCGTGTCCCAGCAGCACGGCCTCGTCCAAGCACGCCTCGTACACGGAGCCGCATTCACCCGCGGCTCTGTCCGCCCGAGCCATCGCGTGCGGACTCGGAGACGTTTTGATCGTGAGGTTGAGATTGTACTCCGAAAGGGGGTACGAGAGCGCGTCTCGTTCGCTCTGCTCCAGATCGACGTCTCTCGCTATCTCGATGCAAGGGAAGAACTCTCCGTCTCCCACGGTGGAGGGAGCCGCCGACGAGGAGCCCGGCGTTAGCCCTTGCGCCCCGGGCCGGGTTCTCGGAGGTTCCTCCGCGCGAGGTTCCGCGTTCGCGGGGTAGTCGACGGCCGCGTCAAACAGGCGGTGCTGCGTCTTCCTGCGGCAGGTCTTGACGAGACGAAGGAGTCTCTGTTCCTCGTAGCCTCTCGCGTTCTCGCTCCGTACGGCCCGCTCCAGCCTGGACATCTCCCCGACTCCGTCCGCCCCGGCGGCGGCTCCAGCGTCGTCCGGCTTCGCGGCTCCGGGCGAGTAGTTGAGCTGAAAGAAGCAGTCGACGCGATCGAGCGACGGCGCGGTTAGGACACCGGGGCCCCCTTGCGAGACGATGACACACAGGTCATCCGTGAGCAAAGTAGGTTCCCCCGACCATCTGGGTTCGGGCAGAACCCCGTTCGTGTTCGGGATCTTCAACGTGGCTCTGCTGTTGCCGTGCTTGGAGTCGAACACCCCGCAAGCTCTCAATATTTTCAGGTTGACTAGCCCCAGCGTCCGCATCCCGACCGTGATCCACTTGAAACTCGAATCGCGACCTCTCCCGCGTCCAAACAGAACCAAATGTCCGGTTCGCTGGCCGCTTCTCGAAACGGCGCGGGATATGTTCGACATGACACGGTCCTCGATGTCGTCTGCGCCGTCCGCGGATTCGCAATCAAAGCCACCGCGGCCTTTGCGTTCTTCCACGCCCGTGTGCTCGCTTTCGCCCTCACTGGCGTCTGCGCTTTCGCCGTCGCGGTCTTCCTCAATGTCCTCCCACTCGCCGTCTTCGGCGTCCGTCTCGCCGGGGTCCTCGCTTTCCTCCGCGTCGGGGTCCTCGCTTTCCTCCGCGTCGGTATCGCCTTTGCTTTCCTCGCCGGCCGACCTGTCTCGGATCCGCAGTATCTCCTCTTCCAGCTCCTCGCGCATTACCTCCTCTCCACCCGAAAGCTCCAAGCCCGCGAGCCCCCGGTGTACTCTCGGGTTCACGGAGACAATCTTTCTGAGTTCCGATAAGGTCGAATGGGATTTCACGGTACACCGGAAACAGCTCTTCTCCGAGGCGACAAAGGATTCCTTCAGACACAGGTGCGACAAGAGCAGAGTCCGAGCCTCTCTCGAGCCCAGGGGCGCCACGAACGAAAGCTGCACGGGGCCGCGGGCGTGTCTCGAATCCCCGACACTGAGCCGGCTGAAGACGTCAAACGCGTACATGACAGCGACACAACCCGGGAAGTGTAACACCGGCGGAGCGAGAACGGTCATGGTCTCCGGTAGCAGGCACACCGATTGATCGAAGAGGTGAGCGTTCGACCGGGACCCCGCCGGTAGAACCCTGTGATACTCGGAGCTCCTGAGGACGCGCAGCGTCGGCGCCGCTCCTCCGAAACGGTCTTTCCGTAGACGCTCGTCCTCGTCGTCCCCGTCCGGGTGGCAGGATATCACGACGGGAGGCACGCCCGGGACACCGCTCTCTACTCTCAACAGCGAGTACCCGCACGGGAACCATTCCGTTATGTAGCCGGTCGGAGCCGGCGTCTCGCCGTCGTTCGACCGATACGTCCCTTGCGCCGGCCTTGTCATGGCGGCCCTCGCCTTGGGCACAATCACCACGGCGTCTCTCAATATGTGTCGCAGAGCCACCGCGTTCTCGTTCTCCGCGAGGACGGAGAACCCCGAGGGGATTCTGGTCATGTCTTTGAGACACACCAGTCCCTCGCGTTGGCGGTGGCCCGAGGCGCTCAATTGTTCATCCGCGTGCCTCTCGCGTTCGACCCGGCCGGGGTGCGCGCAGACGTCTCGCTGCAGCGGCGCGTGTGGCTCCAGAGGGTGCAGGTCTCTCAGATCTAAGCCTTTCCCTCCGTCGGGCACGACGCATTTCAGCGTGAACTCCGTCCCCAGCTCGCGGTCCCCGATGGCCAGAGCGCACAGCGTGCGGACTATCTCCTCCCGGCAGCTTTCGTCAAAGATCAGACAGATGTCGGTCTTCCACGAGGCGACCAGGGTGTACAGAGATAGACCGTCCGCGGTGTAGATGTAGCTCGAACCCACCTTCAGGCCTCGAATGTCGCGCTCCTTGACGGTGTAACAGGCCTGCCAGTCTGAACACAAGCCCGCTAGGGTTTTGTGTGAATCCGAGCGTCGACAGACCGCAAGCGAAGGAGGCGCTCGCGATCCACCGCCTCGCCTGAAAGCCACGTCGGAGAACACGGAGAGGGTCTCCTCGAAGGTTGCAAACGCTCTGCCTCCGACGGACATTTTCCTCGGGAGGCGCGGGTCCGCGAAATTCTCGATTTGCACCACGCGGCCTCCCCTGTCGACCGTCGCGACACCCTCGGCGGTCGGCACGCCGTACACCTCATCCGATATGCCGAGGGCCGAGGACGAGAGACTCTTCGTTTCTGCCCCCCTGTACGAGGCCCTGCACCTCGACACGAACCTCGCGAGCCACCTGGGGTCTAACTGAGCAAACACGTCGCCGCAGTCTCCAAACAGGTACGAGCGTTCGTCGCGCGTGAGCCGGACCTTTCCCCATCTCAGGCAAATGTAGACGTAGAAGATGTACTTATCGCACATGCGAACGAGAGATCCAGAGTCGCACCCGTTGGACCTCGTAGCGACGGGACCGCGTCCCCGACGGCCGGGCACGCTCTCGCCAAGGCAATGTCCACCTCGGACGGACCCTTCTCGCTCTGGAGACGGAGAGGCTCGTTTGATCATCGCGCGCCGTTGAGTGTCACGCTGGGCAAGGTCGTCCGCCGCATCTTCTCAAAGTACGACCTCGACCAGGAGGCGATGGCCCTCTTGAACCGAGGTCCGTCGCGGGACCTCGACGGTCGCGAATCTCACGGGGGCAGCACCGTCGAATCGATGCAGGAGGACACCGTCCTCGGCTGTGAGGGCGAGAGACATCAAGAAGTCGAGAACGTCAGCATGGGTTCAGAGTGCTCCTACGGAGACGTAGCCGAGGACCGGCTCAAATTCGTACCTTTCGAGAACAGCGACAGCGAAGGGACCATGTCAATACATTCCGACCCCGACGACGATTACGGCGAGGACGGCGAGACGCGCGGGGCCGAACAGAGGTGTCCTCTCGCGCGCAGAGTCACAAAGTGGACCGCCAGAGATCTAGATAGAGAAATCGCGCCCCCGGGTGGGCCCGGGTCACAATCGACCACCGCCGCCCTCGAGCGTAGATGCGCGCGATGCGAGGCCTACGACGCTCACTGTAAGTCTGCGGCCGAGAACTACCGACGGAGCCTGACCAGCTACACCGAGACCGTTTCCGAGCTCATGTTGGGTTTCAAGCAGGTTTTAGAGCGGTACCCCGAGCTCAGGCTCGACTCGAGCGACGATCGTCTCAACTACATGGTGCGGGCTGCGCAAGGGCGCAACAACCTCGTCCGGGAGATGGTGCGTCTGGCCGCAAAGGGACGGCTGCGAGAGACCGCGAATCCGGAGCCGGGCGGGGAAGAGCGCGACGGGTCCGCCGTCGCCTCTGTCTGCGAAGCCCTGAACACGTGTTACACCGATAGCGAGGCGATCAGGCTGCTGCTACAGCGCTACACCAATCTCTACGTGCGGTACATACAGGTGTGGCGAGAGATGTGTTCCAAGGTCTCCAAGGACATCACGGTGATGGAGTTTATCAACCTGACTCAGGACAGACCGGGCGTGAGTCACGGGGAGCCTTGGTCCGAGGCCAAAGCCTACGTGGCTCGCATGCTGGACAAGGTGGGCCGTATCACCCCGGTGGCCGTCGGAGAAGCTTGCGCCCGCGCGCTGAAGAAGATAGACTACAACCTCTCCTCGGCGCCCGCGGACTTCGAGAAACGCAAGGGGGTCGTCCGTGCCGCGATTGACGATATCCGCGGCCGCCTGGACGGCGGTTCTCAAGAGCGGAGTTGGGATTCGCGCATGAACGACCTGTACTTTGATACGCGCAGTGACCTCACGGTGCTGGCGGCTCTGGTCGGCGTGGGAGAAATCTCTGTGAAGACTCTGCTGTACGAGAGGTCTATGCTTCTCTCGCAAGTGAGGAACATGACCAGGAACGAGGGTTCTCTCGAGTTGCAAGTGGCTCAGACGCGATCCCAGCTGAGAGACACGGTCTCTCGATCCCGGCACGCGACGTCGAGCGCGCCGTAGCGTGAAACCTGTGTGTGTGTGTGTGTGTGTGTGTGTGTGTGTGTGTGTGTGTGTGTGTGTGTGTGTGTGTGTGTGTGTGTATGTGTGTGTGTGTGTATGTGTGTGTGGGGGGAGAGGGGGGGGGGGGGGGGGGGGGGGGGAGCAGTGTGCGGATGGAAAAGTGTGCGCGGTACTAATCCGGCGGGTGTCGCCGATTGGGCGTCTCGACGCGCCATGGATTCGAGGTGCGACTACGTGCTGTACAGCAAAGGCAACAAGCTTTCAGAACCGGACGTAGAGTGCCTCCACTGTTTAGATTTCCCGATTCAGGAGAAGGCAATACGATGCGCCGCAACACACAACACACCCAGCGTATCGTTAGATCGAGCAATGACCGGGTGCATGGTGCCGCACGTGGAGGTCTCCGGAGTGACCGAGCCGTCGGGTCGGACCCGAGAAGCAAAGCCGTACACGTCAAAGACCCCTCTGCGCTACGTGAACCACGGCGAGATTGTATCGCTGCGAGGCGCGGTGCACTTGCAAGACGTGTCCCCGAACGGCACGTGGCTATCGGAGAAGACAGAGTGCGCAAGATCCGTGTTGAGGTTGAGGCTCGCGGGGCTGATGTGCGTACATCTGCCAGAGCTGAACAGAATAGTCCTCGAGCACAAGAACGACGACGGGCTATTGTATCTGGCAAACAAGTGGCTGTTGAACAAGGGAAACATGACCGAGGGCATAGAGCTATTCGGACCTTTCGTGTGCGAGGCCATGCTCGCTCCGGTGCTCCACGTAATCCTTCGTTCGGACTGGATCGAGAATCGCAAGGAACTCGGGGAGACGAACAACGAGCTGAAGCTCGGATGGGCTCAGGGGTTTTACGATTGGAAGTGCGTCGCCAGGAACAGTACCGGCTCGACGGTTTTCACACACGGTCTGACGTGTCCCGTCAAACTCAACAACGCGCACAGTTACAAAGTCGTGGCGCTCATCCTGGACAAGATGAGACGGTGCGGTTACACGTCTTGGTCCGCGGTCCAGGCGGTGCGATGTTCGGAGATTCGCATTAGCAACATCAAGTGTGTCGAGTGCAAGACCCGGATCCTGACATCCTGTGTGTTTCTCATGGAATGCGCCGCCGTGGAGGCGTCTCGGCAGCGCGATTGGTTGGTGCGAAACGAAGCCGTGATTCAACTGTGCTGGCTCTTGTATCAAATTCACGAGCCTCGGGGCGCACACTCTGAAGAATTACTCGACGCCTGGACCGAGTCCACCGTGATACACTCGATAAGGGTCCAAGAGTACACCGAGATGAAGGGAGCCCCGTCCGACCTCGAGACTCTCGTTGTCATATTCGCAAACGATCACCTGCCGGTCGCGTCCGAATCCCCGCGTCCCACAATGTCCGACGACAGGTACAAGAACAGCGACCCGGGTCCCGGCCCGGCGCTGCTGGAGTTCATGATGCGAAACGACAGGTTCTCCCCTAAACGGGAGCCTGTCGTTTACCCGATCGCGAGGGAGGACGACTTTCGCATCTCGACCGCGGTCGACGTCCTGACCGAGGCCCCCGAAGCCACGGAAGCCAGGGCCCAAGAGGCAGACGCCGTAGCGCACGCTCTCGTGTCGTGCTTCCCGAGAGTCGCGGCCTCGGCTCTGGACGGTCTCACGCTGAAGGCGCCTAACACGCGCAAGTTCTCGGGTAGAATATGGCCCGTGTTTGTCAACGCCACCAGGGCGTGTTACCAGCTGTTCAAAGCCCTGGCTCTGCCCGTGTCACCTAGCCCCGTGTACACACTCGAGGTGCTCGCGAGAGGGTGGAGGTGCGTAAAGTGCGAGGTGTTTGAACGTTTCATGCCCATGAGCACCGGGGGCCTTGTCAACGTCAGCAGTGAGCATTACGCCAAGTACCTCGCGGGTCCCGTGAACACGCTTGCCAAGTTGGGTTTGATAAGTCAATCCGAAAGGAACCTGACGATCAAAGCGTTGACCGCGGGGGTTTTACCTTGCTTTGCGAGCGAGGGTGACAGCGCGCCCGACCGGCTCGTGAGCTCCACCCTGGCTTTAACGTTCGCGGCCTGCGGGATACGGGTCTTTGGATTCGACGACGGCGGCGACAGCGAAGGAGCGCGAGGCGCGGTCACGTCTGCGGGCTTGGTGTACTTTGCAGCGTGGTACGTGCTTGTGTACATGGGAACGGTGTACGCGGAGCCCACGTTGAGGAAACGGTTGGCCCGCAGCGGCTCGGACTCTGACAAACACCTATGCGCAGCCCTCAGCCTGGAACGGACCGCGGGGGACTCGGGCGATCGCGGATACAAAGTCCTCGACTACAACGGCAGAGAGATTGCGCGAGCTCTGCGGATAGTGTTCGGTGACCTGTTCGACGCGGGCACCGTCCTGCGCTTCGCCGAGCTGTACGTGCCAGAGCTTCTCGCGCAGATGCCTTACGCGAAGAAACTGAACCGGATCCCGGGTAGCGTTCGGAGCGCAATAGAGAGTCGCGACGTGTGGTTCGCCGAGGAGCACGGGGGTGGGTTGCGCGGCGAACATCGCGAGCCTCCGTTCGCGTACCTCGGGAATCTCGCGCACGGCATGCACAGTAGCATCGAGGGTACGTTAAAGAGGTCTCACGCTAGACCGATCGCCCAGGCCCCGCGCGGACCCGACAGCGAGTTCGACCCCTGGTGCGGCTCGGTCCTGGTTTTGAACGACGACCAGGACGACGGCCTCGACGAAACGTTACGCACGGCAATCAGAGACGAGTCGGACGAGACGTTTTTCAACTTTGACGCGCCCGAGAACGATCGCCGAGATGGGCCCGCGACACCCGAACAAACCGGAACGCCCGAGGTCCATTTGTCTGAGCTTCGGCCCGACCGGGCGAGTGAACCCGAGGCACCCGCGGTCGCACGCGAACGCCCCGAAGCAAACGGCTGTCGTCGCGTGTGCAATGGCCTGCGGGTGGAGAGCGAAGACAAGCTGGGCTTCCGCGAAGGAAACGCATTCCTGACTATACGTTCGGACCGAGCGGTAGACATCGGGTGCCGGGTGGCAACCCCGGTCGTGAAAAGCCCTTGCATGGCAAACATCGCCTCCACTGTGTGCGTGAAGAAGACCCGGGATAGGGTAGACTCGAGGGGAACCTCTCACCGTACACTCGTAGAGGCGCTGTGGGTTCTGTTTGCGCCCCCGAAGACCGGTCCCGTGGCACAAGCGACGCCCGACTCGACCGTCACCGCTGCCGCGCCCGTGGAACCTTTGACACCCGAAGCTCTGGCGGTGATGGTGCACCTGGCGGTCAAATGTTTCAACCTCGGGACCGACACTTTGCTTCGAGTCTGCAACGACGTAACGGCCCTGTGCGACGCGTGCTGCCAAGAACCCGAGTTCATACCCGTCGCGGCGATAGTCGGCGGCCTGTTTGGAGTCAACGTGGATCTGAACGTCCGCGGGACCAGCTATTACGTCGTCAACGAACACTACAACGGACAGTGGGCTCCGGGTTCCGTCTGCTACAGCAGCGGTGTCTGGTACGCGATGGGCAAAGACCGCGACCTACGCGTCGAGGCACCCCAGGAGAAACGTACCTCGAGCCGACGTCACGGGGGCACGTTAGGCGCCTACCTCAGGATGAACGATCTGAATGTGCGTCAAGTGCCATCCGACCATTACTGCGGATTCCACACAGTAGCCGTGCTACTGGGCTTAGACGCGGGCGGCGGGGCAGACCGCGACGTGAGCAAAACGTTGGTCTGTGAAACCGCTCGATACATGATGGGGAAACGCGACGACAAAGAGATCCGGGCATACCTGGGATTGAACGAAATCGACAGAATCGAGGATCTCGTAGAGCGTCTCATGCTGCCCGACAGGTGGTTGACCGTAGATGAAGTCAACTTCATGCTCGAAGCTCACGGGAAGCACTCTGCTGTGATCACGGACTACTCATACCCCGTCCACAACCCGGACTGCAGCCATTACATACTCAAGGCCTGCCACTACGAACCCGTGGTGCGCGCGTAATGCAGATCGCGTGTAATCTGCCCGGCCTGTGCATTGCTCGCACGGCGGCGGCGAAGCCCATCTGCGTGCGCCGTGTAATGTCGTCGACTCTGGTTTTCCGTGTACGTAATAAATAAACCACTGACACAAGCGTGTGTAGATTAAGCGTCTTTATATCACAACGTGTATTATTTCACAGGGCGATGGAAACAACCCCCCACGCCACCCTCAACCTCTGTGGTGCGTGGCTAATGTTGCCGTCTTTGAATCGAGGGGTTCCTGGGTCGGGGCAAACTTTAATTTGCTTAAACAATAATTTCCGTAAAGCCACGTATAGTATAAGTGCAGTTACGTTATTGAAATACGCCAAAACAGATAATATTTGAAATCACTTTAAAAAATAAAAGACACCAACAGACTTTGAAAGTACATTCAGCTCACGCTGACAAGTGTCGGACGGGGAACTAGCGGGCCACTGGAAACTGCACATAGATACGAGTTCCAATGTAACACTATACAATGTGTCTGTGTCCGTGTGAATCGCCTGTGTCCGTGTGAATTCCTTTGAAGTTAACACATTTTGTTCACCGATTCATTTTTGTTGATATCGGCTGGCGAGCGCAATGGGCATGACGCCGCACGCCGTGACGCTGCTGCTAATAGTAGAGCTGGCGGTCTCGAGCCGCACGGGGAGACTAGATATGTACTTGGACGCAAACAATCTGCGCAACTGCCGTCCCGACGTTGACCACTGTGCCGACGTCTACGACACGCCGCACGCGACGATCGGTTGCACGGAGAGCGGTCGCGGGCTCTGTGAATACCGGTGTGGTTTGGGGCAACCCGCCATGCCTTACAGCCACAAACAGGGACTGCGATGCGCAACGACGTGCAAGAGTGGGTATTACGTGGGGCTGCATCGGGGCACAGAGATTTGTAGACCGCACACTCACTCCTGCCCCGAGGGTCTGAGCGTGATATTACCCGGCACGTCTTGGCACGACGCAATGTGCGGCAACGCCGGCAGGTTCAGTGCACCGCCGTCCAAACCATTCCCGGACCTGGCATTCAAATCACATTCCGAGGAGCTGAACGCAAAGCCCGGGCCAGTAATCTCGGTTTACGACAGCAGAAGACTGTGCGGAGAGATGACCACTTATGAACAGCTGACGTCCTGCGTGTCCAACATTGAACATGTGCTACAGGGGAAGGATCCCCCCGCCCGGACCTCCGAGCAACCGTCTGACATGGCGGTGAGACCCTTTGTTCGCGATAACGCGGGGCTCGTGTGTGCTATTGTGTTCCTGGAACCCAATCTGTGGTGGGTAGAGGGACGGGGCACACTCACAGTGCGGACAAGAATCCTTATCTCTATGCGCGTGTCGCACAGGTACAAACTCACCTCGCTCCAGTGGTACGCGGGCACGTTAGCGGACGGCGCGGTGGTGGAAGCCAACGAGACGAGCGTCGTGTCTTCCGAGTGGCGATACAGCATCGCCAGAGGTCGCGACTGGAATAAAGGAGAATCGGACGGCCTGTTTGTGCAAGCGCTGGACATCTCCTTGGTCGTGAAAAACTTTGACTGCGGCGTGTTCAACCGCGTGACCGTTTCTGCGACCGTCTACGATAAGCACCGGGCCAGAGACCACGGACGCCTGTCGGACACGCTCGACGTCAACTGCGTATGGAAACCCAGGCGGCACCCGGCCTGCAATTGCACCCGCGCATTGTTAGACTACACCAACCCAGACGGCCTGTGTTCGCCGACCTGTACCAGGACCCCGTTCGCTCATGTCTCTAACGGAGTGGACGGTGGCAGTGACAACCGGTGGACGTTGGAAGTCAAACAACGGGATCCGGACATCTCGATCGGCGACCGGGGTCGTGTTCTGTACGGTTCGGTCCCACCCAAAACTGAACGCTTCTGTCTCGTCACGACAAACGTTTTCGACGCCTCGCCTGGACCGAAGCGAGACGCGCCGTCCGCGCCTCTAGACGTGAGGCGATGTGACGTCGTGCTGGTGGAGTTTGATGTCTGGACAGAGAACCTTCCCCTCGGTCTCGGGGAGCGGCACCACGTGCCCGTAGCCGTGCGGCCCTTGTCGAGGGGTGACATTCTCAAGACGTCCGAGATATACATACCGATGGCGGCAAACGACACCTTGCGAACCATCGGCCGCCAGGCCTGGGGTGGTAAGACGGGGGTCAAACTCAACTTCCTCCACCGCAGTCGAGTCGCCCCAGAGCAGGAGGAGATCGCGGCTGCCCTCGACTGGATATTGAACTTGCAGTCGCCGGAGAACCCGTCCCCTCGAGTGGTGGTCATCGACGTGAACCCCTCGATCGCGCGAGCTTCCGACTTTGCGACAATCTGCAGCCTGTACGGGTCAAAGTTGGAGTTGATCCCGGGGCTGTCGGCGGACAAGTTAGCCGACGTCATACGGACCAGAGGATACACGACAGAGTACAATCACTTTGAATGTAGCGACAGGGAGAGCTGTTCGATGTTACACGCCGTGCACGACCGGGATTACAACCTCGTGTACGAGCGTGCCTTCGACGAGCCCGTTCCGGAGTGTCACGAGACTCCCCTGTCCTCCCAGAAGTGCATCGCGTGCCGGGACGGAGATGTCATCATCACTTGCCCAAACAGCCTCAAGCCGGCAAAGGGGATGGACAGCGTAGGACGAGCGCTGGCCATTCAACGTCGCGGCCCCCCTCGGTTTCACAATCGCACGCGGTCGTACCTCTTGGCGTCCGAGCAGGAACGCGCCGAGAGCGCGTTGCGAGAGATGGGCCGGCTTGTGTCGTCACACGGAGCCTTTCTGAACCTGGACACCGTAGCCGTGTTTCCTCGGGCCGGAACAGGTTGCGAGCGAGTGAGACCCGGTCGCTGGAGGGTGGGAAAATACGCACCCGATGACCCTTTTGCCATCAGGCTGCCGCGCGACGACCGCTACCCGGAGAGGGCGGGACTGTCGGTCTTTGAGGAGCTGTGCAAGAGATCGAACAACCGTGCGGAGATAGTGGTTTCGGTGCCGTCGGCCGACTACGTCTCCAAAGGTCGCTGCAAGTGGCTGGGCTTGGCCAACAGACACGGAACAACCCCCGTCGGTTCGGGTGACAACAGGGTCCGTTACTCCATGCGAGACCTCACCGCGGTGCTCTTGGAAATGGCCAAGTGGGGAGTGTGTCGATACTCGCTGGGATACCTCGACTACACCTTCGGCAACTCTGGAGGCGTTCCGACGTTCACAGAGCTCTCGCGCATAATCGCCTCCGCCGCCGCCAGGTTCCGGACCTTACATTACCGGTACACGAGGAACTCGACCTTCGGAGGAGGAGGAGGAGGCCACTCTCACGTCGACGGAGTGTACAAACTGGAAAGCGGTATGTTTTTCCAGCGCGTGTCCGAGGGCGCGCCGTCGATCAAAAGCTTCCTACCGGTTCCCGGCATGCCAAACCTGAGATTGGGCTTGTCCTCGGACATGAACGTCGGCGCTTCGTTGGCCGCGGGTGAACTCATCGCCCGGGAAGAAATCGAGACGGTCGGGGCCGTACCGCACGGAGCGCAGGTCGTCAACTTGAATAACAAGGGCGCGGCGGCGTTCGTCGATCCGGACCGGGACAGAATCTACATCTATGCGCCGTCTGCCATCGCACGAACCGACCGTCTCAGGCTACCGTCCTTTGGTGTACAGAGCGAGAAAAACGACATCCGTCGCGACGGTTGCTACGGTTACATCAGCGCGGCCGAGCATCGCGCCAGGGTGTCGGTGACGCTGCCGATTAGCAGGAAATCGAGGGACACCGTTGTCCAGAGTATATTGGACACAAGTCGATGGCTCCGGGCGCCCGTGCTAACGGGGGAGGAGGAAGACTGGCTTTCCGGCACGACCGCGACGAAGACTCGCGAGGCGTCTCCCTTTCCCCGAGGCTCACGGGGGATCGCGTCCACCCTTGACCAAATGCACTTGACGTCCGAGACCGTAAAGTGCGTCAGGGGCTCCGGCCCGTGTGCCGAGTTGGGAGACTACGCGGAAAACGGTTGGCCCCGAGGAGGCACAGGGTACCCGATTGCAATCTCGAGCCTGGTGGCGTCGCGCGACAAACTGTTGGTCAAAATGATAATCCACGTCGACCACGGGGCGACGCGCGTTGAGGTCCCGTGCGACCTGAAGCCCTTCTCCCTCGGATCGGAGCGGCCGTCGTCCCCGAATCCCGCGCCTGGCTACTACGCGCAGACCGAGGAGGAGCCCTTGATCGCCAAGACGAAACTGTTTGTGACAAAGGTGGGATCGCTGACCGCGTGGATCGCGCGACCCGTCGCGTTACTCTATTGCCCTGACACGGACCCGAGTCTCGCCGACAACACGCCCGCCTCAAAGACGCACTTTCAAAAGACCCACCGGTGTTTGAGCGCGGTGAACGAGTCTCTCGGGGATCTGAGGGATGTGTTCTCTCGACTGGGTTCTGCGGCCGAACGGAATGCAAGGAATGCGGAGCGCACAGTTAGACGCGTGGCACGCTCGTCGGATCGCACCCACGCCCTGTCTCTGAGCGCTGCCGCACTCGCTGTACTAATCGGCGTCGCCTCAATCGCATTGCTTTGCTCCACGTGTGAGAGGAGTCGACGCGGTGCACATCGCCACAGGAAACTGCAATGAACCCCCGCCGCAAGGACAAACGCCGTGGCAACCTCGCGCCCGTCCTGTGTGTCCTTGTCGGACTGTCGGCTGTGCGCATTCACCCCGCCGGAGCCGGTCAACAAGCCGCGTCGACCGCCGCACGTGGCGGCGGACCGCCCGGTCACATTCTCGCTTCGGCGCCGACTCTGGCGATCGGACGCAGAGACGGCGGCAACGCGCGGCGGGACTCCCGGGATCACAGAGTGCTACTCCACCCCGGCAGATGGAAGATACGCGCGCCCGACGTGGGCGGCCCCTACCTCGCCTACCATTTCTTTCTGGGATCGAACTGGACCGAGTTTAAAGTCGACTACCCCGAGTGTTCCCAGGTGTCCTGCAGAGGCCTACCCGACTCTCATCGAGGCTGCGATCGCCTCTGCTCCACTGGCCCTTGGCGCGACGCGACCGTCGCCTTGAAAACAGCCACGCTCCAGTACAGCAGGGCCGCGGCGTCGCTCGACGCGGCCCTCGGCGATCTGGCCGCTCTCATGGACACGCACGTCGAGCAGCGCTGGAGCGCGTCCGACGACTCTGTTTCCAAACTGTTGTCGTACAGCGGCGAGAAATCTAAATCGGGCCTTCGAGTGGTGGACGTGCTGCGACACCACAGGGCCTTAATCGACGAGGCCCTGGACAACATAGCGGCGCGTTCTCCGAGCGTGTCGTCGGACGTTCGCGTCAAGGCGCCGGTCTCGAGGTCCAACGCTGCGAGCAGGTTCAAAGATCTCCTGGACGCCTGGAAGAGTGGCGCGTTTACGTTGGCCGTCCAGCTCAACGCCGTCACATTCGCCTTCCAGGGAGCTCACCGGCGCATACTCTCGTGTGCTCAGGGCGTACAGAGGTCGGATTTGACGGGTTGCGAACCCGACTTCGTCGCAGATTTCTACACGGACACACCCGTCGCGAGCCGATCGCTGTTCTCCAAGCTCGTGATGTTTGCCAAGAGGGAGAGATGGACTCCCGTCGTGCTCTCCTACTGGTACATGGCCTTCATAGACCATTCGAAAGGGAACAGGACTTGTTGGCTGGCCAGGCCCATGGTAAGCGACGTGCAGGGCAACTACAGGGTGCCCCAGTGTGACCGGAGGGGCATATGCGAACCCCTGGAACGTGACGATAGCACAGTGTCGGCGTGTGAGGTGAACGAGAACGGTGAGATAAGCTTGGAGTGTCCCGTGGCGTGCGGCGACCCGTGCTTCGGTCCCATCTGCTACCGGCCCCAATCGGACACGTACGTGCCGAGGGCCGCGTTCGGCGGAGCGCGGGGCGTCAATGCAAAGAACGACCTGGTCCGGGTGACCAAGAGTCCCCGAGTACTCTCAACGGTGTACTCCCTGTCCGACCTCGACATACAGGCGACGCTCGCTAGCATTCGGGACCAATCGGCTCGATCGTCCGAGTTGCTCAGGCGGGGGGAAACCTTGTTAAACAACATAATCAACGCGAATGCCACCGCTCGAAAGTACATTGACAAAATGTACGCAGACACGGCGACACAATCGCAGGGGACACAATGTAGCGACTGCGAGCGCACGATAGGCCGCAGCCAGTTCATGGCTGCTGCTTCGGTCACCCTCTCCGCTCTAACCTGCCCTTTGTTGATTGTCGCGATCACAAGACTGAGATCTGGCACTGTCAAACAAGATTTGCCGGTGAGGAAAAGGGCTACATTCATGTGAGCCCCCGGTTTGCACTGTGACACACACTGGAACACAGGACACCCAACCGCGAGTCGGTCAGGCAAAAGGGACGGCGGTTCACGTTCAGTGACCAAAGTGTACAGTTTCTCTTTCGCAAACTGCACCGTCGCGATGAGGAGAGCAACCAAAGACAAACGACAACAAGAAAACATCTTTATTTTTTTTTTTCAACATCCCACGAAAGAAATCCTACGACAGATCCAATGGTGCGGCTCTCGGAAACACGTCGACGCCACCCTCTTGATGTCCTCTCTCGTGCTTACGACAGGACCTACGGTCGGGTTCTTCTCAATATCTATTAACGGAGTTTGCTTCGGCTTCTTTCGTCGCTTGTATTTCACAACTCCCGTAAGAAGACTACGATGGCTTCCGCTGAGCCTACTACCAGAACCGCCGGAGCCTCTCCCAAGGATACCGGCTCACCGACACCAGCGCCGTTGATACCTGAGCGTAAGAGATATATCTACCGTCCGGCTCAGACGAACGCGTGCATTCAGAAAATCGTAAAGAGCGCACGCGCCAAGAATGTGATCATCGAAACCCCGACGACCCCATACTCGGCGATCAAACTGGTTCATGTCCTGTGCTCGGCCGCAGAGTCCAACATCTGGAGTCCTGCGTGTGAGAAAGCCCTGGTGGAGAATCTCCCCGTGAGAGAGCACCATCGAGCCTTCCTGTCACACAACATGTTTGTGACAATGATCGGGGCTGTGGTTGCCAGAGCTCTAGAACAAGCCACCCACTGTCACATAGACAATCTGGACCTGCTTGCCGATCGGTACTACGTGAGGAGCATCGCTTGTCACGACTCCAGCAAGACCAGTACAATTGAAGCATCTGCTTTCGCAGGCATCATGGCCGTACAAATGGCAAAAGAGGCCCAGACTGTGAACGTGACCAACCGGTGCCAGTTCAAAAAATGTTACAGATCTAGCCAGACCGAAGAAGAAGAGGAAGAAGAAGAAGAAGACGAAGAAGAAGACGAAGAAGAAGACGAAGCAGACGCAGAAGCAGCAGACGAAGAAGAAGAGGAAGAAGAAGAAGCCAAGGTCTGCCCATTCGAGAATATGTACACTCACACTGACGCTCTCATGACAACCGTGGCCAACCCTGGATTAAGGCACCATTACGAGAAGAACCCGCATCATCCCGAGTATTTTCCCGGGGGTGAGATGGATGCCATTAACATGGTCGAAAGCATAGTAGATGGCTTGGCCTGTATATTCGAAAGAAACAAGGAGCACACGGATGTGCGCTCCTGGCTGAGGACGTACAACGTGGACAGGTTCACGGGTCCCAATAAGGACCTTGCCCAACACATCATAAGGGCTCTCAGCCGCTATATCACAAAGGCGGATTATAAAGCCCTAGAGACCTTCAAACGTTCAATCTCCTCTGTCATTGGTGACTCTTTCCCGTGGCGCCCTGTGACGATGGCCGATTGTTGCAGTTATAAACCTGACCGGGATTGCGGATCCCGAGCGTGAATCAGCGGTGTGTTTTCAATGGACATGTAGCCCCAACGTTGATGTCGTTGAGCTGCGCAACCCACCTGTTTGTGACATGTATTGTTGCATTGTAAAGTTTGCAGTGTGTGTTTCTACCACACGAGTCAATAAAAGTGTGAGCCTAAACCAAAGCTTAAGCGTCTTTCCTCCTTCCGATTGTCACGCTACACATTCAGCGGTATGGGACGGTCAGACACGTGTGTCCGGTCCATGTCTCTCTGTCTCTCTGTCTCTCTTCCTACGGGTACATACGGGCGAGTTTGCCTACTCTCGAGACTTGCTCGTTCAGTGACAGAGCTAGAGTAAACGCCTCTGGTGACAATAGCCTCAATCGAGCGGAAATCGTCTTGTGGGGCTGTGAGCCTTGTGGTGGCCAGTCAACACATTAACAGCTTTTGTGAACACTTAAAATGAAGACGTCGCAAAGTCTGCAGGACGCCGGTGATGTTGTTTACGAGTGCCGAAACAGAGCTCCGGGTGGCCAGACCGCCATCTCGAGAAGCCGATTCCGGTGCCAGAGCGTTGGACGTTGAGACCAGGCAACTCGTAGAATGTGTCCTCGGAGAATGCGTGGGAGCCGCGCATCCGCGGATGGAAAACGAAGCTCTGGTCACGATGAAAAGGGTCGTGGGCGACATGTTGACGACACACATGTGTGCATACAACGGTAGGTGTAGAGACTGTGATAAATAATACGTTAGCTACTCAAAAAGGTTTCAAAGGGTGTCTTATCGGGCTCCTTTAGGCTTGATCGAGAAACTCTCATTGGATCACAGAGGAGACGAAGTGATGTTCATTGGCAAAGTGGCCAATAGCCTCTTCGAGGACGGGATCACCAACTGGGGCCGGGTTGCAGGATTGCTAGGTTTCGGGGCAGCGGTGTGTCGACACCTGAACGAGAGGGGCAGAGGGACCCGCGTGAAGCTGGTAGGACGTGAGATCTCCGCGTACTTGCTGACGTACCAGAAGGAGTGGCTGGTGGACAACACCTCGTGGGTGAGTTTCAATAATGGCCAATGGACAAAGATACGTGTCAGTGAACAAGCAAACCTGCCCTCATTCTGAGTCACGTGTCTCTTTCAGAACGGATTCGCGGAGTTCTTTCGAGTAGCAGAACCGGAGACCCCGCTGATGGGCACACTCGTGACCCGCGCCGGAAGTGTTGGCATTGGAGCAACACTGATCCTGTTGATCGGAATAGGACTAACATTCAAAGGAGTTGTTGTTATTATGAGCCGGATATGCCTCGGTCGCTTACTCTTGTAACATTTCCGTCCTCATTCGGTTTGGCTTAATCTTAATAAACGATTGAATCACATATGTGTGTGCGTGTGTGTGTTTGTACGTGTGTGTTCTTCCACGTCGTCTAAATGATGTGGCTGCGATGATACCACAGTGGGACAATAAGTGGACCAAGTGCACAGCAGTTGAAATCACAGTTATAAACTTTATTTGTAAACCGGTGTACAAAGGCATACAACAGTGAATTCACAGAGGCGCGGCGAGACCGTTAATGATATCGGTGCTGCCCTGGATTGTGGGATAAGTAGTATATTCTTGGAATGGAAACAACTCTTCGAGGTCCATATTGAACAACACGCGTAGGCTGTGTGTCTCGATCCAGTTGAGATAGCTCTCGGGGAGGTCCAGCTCGAACTCGTCCGACTGAAAGTTCACAAGCGTCAGATCCGTAGTGCCAGTGCACCCCACTTTGTTTTCGGGAGACTCGCTCCGCGTCCCGTCGGACTCGGCTCTCGCGGTGTCCTCAGTGTCCGTACGCCACCGTAGGCTGTCTGTGTCGATCCAATCGACCTTGCCTTCGAGAAAGTCCATCATCGGCGTGTCAAGCGGCAGGTCCACAAATGTCAAATCCGTAGTGTCCACACGCCGTACTTGGTTTTCGGGAGACTCGCTCCGCGTCCCGTCGGACTCGGCTCTCGCGGTGTCCTCAGTGTCCGTACGCCACCGTAGGCTGTCTGTGTCGATCCAATCGACCTTGCCTTCGAGAAAGTCCATCATCGGCGTGTCAAGCGGCAGGTCCACAAATGTCAAATCCGTAGTGTCCACACGCCGTACTTGGTTTTCGGGAGACTCGCTCCGCGTCCCGTCGGACTCGGCTCTCCCGGTGTCCTCAGTGTCCGTACGCCACCGTAGGCTGTCTGTGTCGATCCAATCGACCTTGCCTTCGAGAAAGTCCATCATCGGCGTGTCAAGCGGCAGGTCCACAAATGTCAAATCCGTAGTGTCCACACGCCGTACTTGGTTTTCGGGAGACTCGCTCCGCGTCCCGTCGGACTCGGCTCTCGCGGTGTCCTCAGTGTCCGTACGCCACCGTAGGCTGTCTGTGTCGATCCAATCGACCTTGCCTTCGAGAAAGTCCATCATCGGCGTGTCAAGCGGCAGGTCCACAAATGTCAAATCCGTAGTGTCCACACGCCGTACTTGGTTTTCGGGAGACTCGCTCCGCGTCCCGTCGGACTCGGCTCTCGCGGTGTCCTCAGTGTCCGTACGCCACCGTAGGCTGTCTGTGTCGGTCCAATTAAACTCGATCTCCGGGTTGTCCTTTCGGACCTCGTCAAAGAGAAAACTCTCAAATGTCAGACGAGTAGTCCCATTTGACCAAACTTCGTTCCCGTGAGACTCCATCTGCTTGCTGTCGGACTCCGCTGAGATCGACACGGGCTGCCGTCCTTCGTCTGCGATGGCGGACTTCATCGTCGAGCAAGCACTGGTGCAACACACGAGCTGACGCTCACGGGGCTCACTCTGGATGACGTGAGAAGTCGACGTCGGTTCGCTGCTGTCACCCCAGATATCATCCAGAACCCGAAGCCAGGGTAGCGACGGGTCGGACGTGAGAGTCACGTAGTGACCACACTGTGCATATGTCAAAACAGAGAGGCCTGAAAGGATGTACAGGATGTCACTTATCTTGCGACGATCTACGTTGAGCACTTTCATCAAGCTCAGTGCACAGACCACGCCTGGGTTATCGCGGATATACATGTACGAGATCCCGATCCTGCTTTGCATGCACTTCGTTTTAGTTCCCTTTGACCAATGCCATTGGCAATCGGATCTGGGTGACCTTTTGGATTTAGTCACAAGCCCAATATCCTTTAGCCTTAAAAGGATCTCCTGCACCCGGGCACTTGCTCTGTTTTCCAAATTCAGTCGCCTCATCAAAAACTGGACGGTGCAAGACTTTGAGTCGTGCAGCAGCTGTAGCATCCGTTTCGTGAGCGAGGGCAGATATACGGAACGGAGGCCTGTCAAAGGATCCATGGAAGGTGTGATTGGTTGGTCACCCAGAATAGAAATGTCTGACCTTAACTAAAGACCACGGACGCATTTATAGCCAAACAGGGCTGTTAATCCAACCAGAATCTCCAAACGGGCAGTTCCTGTCCGGCCAAAAGCCTTTTCTCCGGCCAAGCCGTGTCTCCACCCACTCCACCCCGCCTCACCCAGAATCCCATGTTTTACAACAAACGCAAACACGTTGACACACTCGTCGAGACCCAGAGGGTTTATTCAAGCATTATAATGGGCAAGATACACACGTTTTATTTACAATTTCCTCCATCTCTATAACATCTTAGACCGCCTCTTTATATAGTTTGTATGCACAACGCTTCTGCCACCGCCACCGCCCGCTCCGCAGAATAACACGAAACCCATTCCCCCCGAGAGCACGGTGCACCACACCAATAGTATAGCTACGGAGGTCCACAGGGCCGCTCCGCCGGCGAATCCCGGGAGCCACCAGTCGAACGCGACCCTGCTGGCCGTCATCTCGTCGTAGCGCATGTCGAATTCTTTAATGCTTCTTGTGATGTTCTCCAGGTCCTGCCGCATGTCAATGAGCTTAACGCTGGTGTTTAAGGCGTGCAGCAAGTCCATTTCGGGCATTCCGGGGATCGCGTCTCTCAGTAGATCTGAGAAGGATACGACCGGTCCGTCGGATACGTGCCGCCCGGAGAAGGGTTTGAGCGGAGGAGACCTGATCTCGACTGCGGCTGAACCCTCCATCCACGTGACTTTATTATTGCGGTAGCAAATACCTCGGTGACAGGGGGCGCATATTGTCTTGCACTCGTTGGGATCCTTGACACATCTGAGGTACCTTTCGTGAGGCTCGGGCTCGTGACAGTACTTGCCGTAACAGTCGGACGGTTCGTAATACCTGCCCTCTATCCTCCACACGGTGTAGTCGGGCCAGCAAGGCACCGCGTCCGTGCTAATTTTTGGCAGTGGTATTATCCCCCTGACGACGGTCTTCTCCACGGTGCCGGGGACAGCGTGTACTACGAAAAGCTTTCTGTCCTTGTACAGGGCCGTGCCGACGGTCGGGAACTCGGACAGGCCGGGGTGCTCCTGCATGACCGTCAGTCCGCTGGTGCAACTCCCTGAACGCTTTGACGCTATCTGCCTCAGACAATTTTCCACCCCTCTGGCCATGAATTTGGTGTACATGGCGGCCTGCGTCATCTGATGGGTCACGCTCTGCATCTGAGCGTACCACATTTGATAACTGGCCATGACCGAGAACTTGACGTTTGTGTCACGCAAAGCGGCCTCCGTGTTTCTCATTATGGTGTCCCTCAACATGGCAAAGTTGCCGTTGGCCATCTCGGTGTTCTTCTTTAGGTTCGTCTCCTGGTCGTTGATCCTACCGTCGATCAGGGCTATGTTGGCGTTGAGCTTGTTGCTCACCTCGACCAACTGTCGTGACACCGAGACGTACGAGTTCTTCAAGGAGTCCATTTGATCCTCCAAGGCGTCCACCCTGTCGGAAACGTGCCACGCGAGTGCCAACGCCGCCGCCCCGGTCAACAACCCACCGATAAACCTCTTGCGTCTGGCGCGACCTCCCCGCGGTTTGTCCAGCCAGGGGAAGGGCGCGCTGTCGGGCAATTCGTACACCCTGGCCTTCTTCTCTTGCAGGGCCAACTCCTCCAGACCGTCCCTCATAAACTCTCCGGCCCTGCGAGCGTCGTTGATGATCTCGTGCGCCGAGTTACAGAGCCTGCCGTAGTCCTTCCTGCAACTGTTGTCGCCTCCACATATGGCAATCAGACAGGGTTTGAGGGCACTCACGTCGTAGTTCACGCAGCTGACGTTCAGGTTGATGTAGTCTATGCCCGGAGTGAAGTTTGAGACGAAATACAGCGTTTCGACCGGTTTCACTATCAACCAGTGTTCGGCTTCGACCGCCGGTTTGTCGACCGTGTAACCGTTGTCCACCGAGACAACGTTCATGCTGTGCGCGCTCTCCCCGGTGTTGTGCGCACCGCACACCTTGTTCACGGGAGGCACGTACTCCACAACCTGTTCGGAATCCAGGATGCCTAACATGTAGTGGTTTCGGTCCGTGGTCGGGACGAGGGTGTTGACGTTGACTGCGATTTGAGGCGGCTTCGTGGAGACCGCCGCCTTCCTGGTAGGTTCCCCCGGGGTGCACGACTCGAGCTTGTGCAAATTGACTATGTAGATTTTATCGTAGCTGGTGCTGTACATTTCCTTGTGAGGCTCCTTGAATACGCCCACCGCCCCATGAGCGGCAATGAGCCCGGGACACACGATCGTGTTACTCAGGCCTATGTTGTACTGGGGGTCCAGGCAGTTCTTGGCGCCGGAGGCCGGGTCCTTGTATTGGGTTTGGGGGACGTCTACGACGACGTCGTCCTCCGACGTCAACAGCCCCGCGTTGCCAACATTCCAGGCGGAGCGCCTGCTTCTCGCGTGCGACCCCGCTGCGACGGTAGGTACGCCCGACGCCGTCTGCTGCCTCTTCCAGTCCCTGAGCCTGTGAATGGCCGACGTGATGCCTAGTATCGCGGGGGTGTCTGATCGAAAGCCCCGTCTGAAATCCGAATCGACCGGGGCGACGACGAACTGGTTGATGCCGAACGCGACCGCCACCAGCTCGGGAAACCGCTTGAGCACCTCGAACGAGGTCGAGGTCACGGTGATGTTCACCACGACGTCCCTCGCCCAAATGTTGAGACTGGACCCGGAGCAGCACTTGGTGTTGAGGTCGTCTTCGCACTTTAACACGGTGTTGGTTTCCATGTCGGCCAGCGACAGCTCCAGCTCACTGGTGATCTCGAGCTGTTGAGAGTCTCTGCGTTCGAGCGGGCTGATCTTGAGCCCCCCCGTGAGAGACAGCGTGAAGATTAACCTGTTGGCCCTGACTCCTTTCCTTAGCAGAGACAAGAGGTACGACATGACCCCTTTGGACGGGTCGTCCTCGCTCCCGGACGTCCACATGTTCTGACAGTGTCCAACTCGACTCATGTCCGCCGACCCCTCGGGTGTCACGAAAGCCTCGAACGCGCCGAGCTGCGAGAAGTCGACGTCGGCCAGGAGGTGGCGGGCTTTGGGCAACCTGAGGAAGAGTTTCGACACCCCTGCTCCGATCAGAGCCGAGGCGAGATCCGCCGCGGCCCTGGTGAAGTTTGCGTCCAGCCACCGCGCGCGAGAACACTCTGTCGCGCCCCAGTCAGTGGCATCCAGCATGATGGCTGCCGAGTGCGTGGACAGTTGCACCTTGGCTAGAGTCGCGGCTACGGTTTTGACGACCTCCCGGAAGTTTCTGTGCGCGGACGTGACCGGAACGAGGCACTCGTCGAACGGCACTTTCGTGATCACGTGGCCCGCCTCGGCCACCGTGTGGAAGGTGGCTACGTCGAGCGCGACCGAGAGATAGTTGGACCTGTACACGGCTCTGTCCAAGGAGAGAACGGCGGCGTCGCACGAGGAGGGTATGAGAAAGTCCCTGACCTCTGCAGCGGTGGGCACGTAGGCCGGATCCCGACCCCTTAGACTCGCGGTGCTCGAGACCTCGCACATGGCAATAGGGGCCGAGGCGGCACTGTCTGCGTTGGTTATGCCCACCCGAGGGGCTTTGGAGTCGCCTACGCAGAACCTGTTACCTTCGGAGGTGAAACAGTTGTCCCCTAGTTGCGCATAACAGGTACCGATGGTCTCTACGTCCCCGAGGCCCAGGTAGGAGAGCAGACAGGCGTACTGGGAGTTTCTGATCGTCAGAACATCTTCGGTCTCGGGCCACGTTCTACTCTCGGCCGGTGCGTGCAGCGTCCTCCTCAGCAGCTTGAAAGCCGCACACTGAGGATCGGGTCCGCAATCGACAGCCGGGTCCTCGCCAAAGTAATAGTTTCTGTTGCGAGGGCTGGCGTGCTGCAGAATCGATATCTTGTTCAAGGGGGCGTTAGCTACGACGCGGTCCGAACACTTGAAAAGTCCGGGGACCGCGAGACACGACGACCTGTCCAACCGCCGAACGTACGCGCCGAGCATATAGCCTTCGGTCTCTTCCTTGGCGAGATCGCCCGCTAAATCTCGGAAAGGTCTCCAGTGAGCGTGGGGCTTCCCCGGGCAGTAGTGCGTGCACATGTCACTCGTGCGGTTGTAGTAGTCTACAGTCAAAGCGAAGCCGCTGAGGCTTTGGCCATGACACCAGCCGGTCTGGGTGCTGCACGCGCCGACCTTGATCCAAACGTAAGGAGCGTAGCCGTAGGGGTCGTTTTTGTCGACCGGGAAGCCCGTCAGGTACGGTAGCCATGACAGCGCCAGGGCTATCAGGAGTCTCATGGGTGTGGATATGGGGTGGTAAAGGGGATCCGCGTAAAATACAACACGCTATTCGCTGGCCTAGACCACCACCACCACCACCACCACCAACAACAACAACAACAAAAAAAAGAGACTTTATACACAAGCCCGTTGGGTTCTATAATACTTGCATTTCTTTTTTTCTGTTTTCCCTTTATTTATTTTGTTTTGCTTTTGGTGGATACAGTCTGTTACAACAGGGGATTATCCGCGGCGCCTCTTTCGTTATCACTGTGCTTGCACTTTATCAACGCCTGACATGTAGACGCGAGACCGATGAACTGTTTAACCGCGTCGTTGTGAACCTTAGCCACATCCCGGTCCGGCACGAGAAACGGTCTACCCATGTGCGTTCCGATCCTGTTCATGATGCGAAGGGAAGAGCTGTTTGCCAGCGAGTAAGATTTGCTGATCAGGTCCACGGACATATTCTGTATCACCCCGATGACATCTTCATCCCTCGCGGTGTGGGCCAGATGAACGTTGACTTGCTCCTCTGTGAATCTGTGGTTGTAGGACTCGAGGTAGACCTTCACCTGGTGAGGCTTGAGCACTTTGAGGGAATCCAAAGTGTTTCGGTCAAGACCGCACAGGGCACAGCCGGTGCCCTCGTTATCATACTGCACGTCGATCACGGACGGTTGCTCCCGGGCGTTAAGGTTGAGGAAGAGCATCGGGTATTGTTTTTGTATGAACCGATCGGTCTCGCTGATCCTGAACACCTCCCGGTCCTGTTGCTCCCCGGGCTCGGGAAACGTGTGGAATATAGCGTCCGCCGCCATCGCGGAGGAATAACCCCGCGTTGACGCAGCACGGGAGTCCGGGTTTAGATCCTCGCAGGCTCCCGCAGGCCCATCGCGGACCGTGTTACTAATGGAAACGGTTGCTCGCGTCTCTCCCTCCGAAACCCGATCGTGTCCTCGTCTCGTGCCAGCGTTTCGGCCCGTGCCGGTCGATCGTTTGTTCGCGTCGCCCCGCTCGGTCCGCACCCTCACATTCCCGGGTCCTCTCTCGGGGTGGCCGGCTCGAACGACTCTGCGCGATGAAGGCCACCGAACGGAAGAAGGTGAATCCGACGAACGGGAAGGCGTCACAGGGTCGTGCTCGCTCATCGTCAGACGCGGGTATGAACGCAGACCCGTCCAACGCTGTGTCTGGATTTATCGAGTGTGACAGATTCACAGTGTGCGGAGGATTTATCGGACTGTGCTGCGACTTGCGTCAGGGCAACCACTGCCTATTCCGTACAAGTGTCAAGCATCTAATTGCCATCGTGAACAGCGTACATTGTAAATGGTGCAAAAGGGCTTCGTCGACGCCTGTTCGAGAGAGTGACTTTGACGACATCAAGACTAGGGCGTACTTACGGGCGCTGTTCCAACTCACGTTGGCGGACGCCGCGAAGCTCTCCGACCTGATATCCGAGCTCAAGTACAGCCAGACAGACGGGGACAGTCGCAGCTTACCGTTCGCCGGCACACATCCCTATTGCACGGTGGAGAACGTGACGCACATATCTAGTCTGGCACTCGAGACTTTGTTGGAGTTTGACGACAAGTTTGTCTGGGGAGACAACCTCATCTTCAACACAAAGGTGGACCGTTCCGAGTCGGGGTCGCACTAGCGTAGGCAACCTCGCCCCCCCCCCCCCCCCCCCCCCCCCCCCCCGCCCCTCCGGGTGCTCGCGTCTTCTCCGCAGCGGTAGAGTCGTAGACTTGCGATGTCCTCGAAAAGCGTAACCCCTCTGGGGATCCAAGGGTCCAGGGTAGGACCCTTGTTCTGCTCCAAAGACCAGTGCGCGTTTGTGAAAGTATCGAGCGATGACAACAAGAGAGCCGTTGTGAACATGACCAGCATGACTCTCGTCGCATATGCCGACAAATGCGAGTACCCCGAAGGGCCTCTGCGTTCGGACCGGTCTCTATTTGTGCCAATCTTCTGTACAGAGTGCTACGGAACCGACGAGAACGATTACGTCGAGGCTCTCGCCGGTATCGGTTCGTGCGGCGGGAGTGGCAGGTTCCTCGTGGGTTTGTGCAGCGTGTTTGGAGTGGCGCAGGGTGAAGTGTACCCAGAGTCCCGGAAAGAGTTCATCGTGGGCAACGACATGTCGTACTCGGGAGCGTGTCACCCCCAACCCGGCAAGGCCGTGTACCTACACAAAGACAAGAAGGACATCGGTCGGGTCAAGTGTTACTGGCACGTTCACAGCAGGACCGTCGACAAAACCTTCCTGTACTGCTGTGTCGCGTGCGACGACAGCGAGTACACCAACTGCGTCGTGAAGCCAGAGATCAGTATGGGCTTCAGCTTAGGCACGGTGGGGGATAACAAGAGCGGACCCATCACAGAGGAGTGCAGTTTGGTATCCGTGCCCATGAGGCCGGGCTGCTTTTGCACCTTGGTGACAGCTGGGGATCTGACCCAGACCATGACCAGGATGGGCTTTTCGACCCTAAAGGACTCGGTCCTCGACGCGGGCCTCAATCTGCAGGAGAGCTCCGAGGTTGCCCGGGTCGAACCGCCGTCGGATTCCTCGGATGAGGGCTCTCTCGCGGAGACTGTTACATCCCTGAGGAAGGCCGTGCTAGACCAAGCCGCCGAGGTGCGAGTGCTAAAGGACGTACTAGAGGCCATCAAGGTCCAAAACAGCGTACTAACTCAGAGACTCAAATGTCCTGACGATCCGGACACGCTGTTCACGGTGCAAGGAGCTAGGGATTTTACCAGACGCACCGGGGTAAAAACTAGACTCTGTGCTGGCATCGCACCTACTGACGGACGCACTAACACCGGTTTGACAGGAACCTCAGGAGCTACTCTAGATCCTAAACCTGAACAGATGGAAGACACAATGTCCGTTTCACAGACTCAAATCAGTAATCTGATTAAGCTTTTGCAGCAGCAGCAGCAGCAGCAGCAGCAGCCTCTGCCTCTGCCTCTGCCTCTGCAGCAACAACAGCAGCAGCAGCAGCAGCAGTCGCAAACACAGCTACAAGCTCTACAGAGTCTCACGCAGTTGGCCCCCACACTTTTACAGCACATGCAACATCCGTGGAATCCTCAGCAGCACCGGCAGCAGACCGAGCAAGTGTTCTTCGGGGATCAGGTTCTCCACAACCCGAGAGGCGTATCGACTCCTGGCGACAAATCGTTTCAGCGCGGGACTCTGACGGAGGCCGAAAGGAGGAGGATAGCGATCGAGTACAACAAGGAGGAGTCTGAAAGACGGGCAGTCTCTCAGAAAGAGCAAGACAGGATGCTCGATTCGATCAAGGCCAGCGTACGAGACGCGATACTAGAACAGCAGCGCAGCTCGGTGTCACAACAAGAGTCCTCGTCTAACCAATCCAATATGGATACCTTGCAGAGTCTAGCGAGAGGCACCCCGTACAAGCGCGTGCTCAAACAGGCCGGCGGTGGTCAAAGTCCCGAGGACATCGCGACGTTGATGAACGAATTACGTGAACTTTCGAAACGTGTCACAAAGGGCGGCGACAAAGGCTCCGGTGAAGAGAGCTGCCAAGTGATCCCAATGGACACGGATGCCGGAGAACCCGCGTCCGCCGCCTCCAACCAGGAACAGCCCGCACGGCAGTTCAGCCCAACTGTGACGAACAAACAGCAAGCCGGATACTCGGCACCCTCGGGTACGGCCAGCTCGACCACGACGGCCCTGGCAGATTTTGTCTCCGCTGTCGTCTCAAAGAGGTAGAGCGTCCTCACCTGAACCTGCCTGTGTGTATGTGCTACGTGTGTCGAGTGCGCGAAATAAAATCTTGCAAAACACACAAGCCGCCGTATTGTCATTTCTAACGGGGGGGAAGGAGATATGGAGGGGGGGGGGGGGGGGATTAACTGTTTTTATGTTTCGGTATGCGAGCAAGCCCCTAACAATCCCGACGACCACGACGGCCCTGGCAGATTCTGTCTCCGCTGTCGTCTCAAAGAGGTAGAGCGTCCTCACCTGAACCTGCCTGTCTTTGTGTGTATGTGCTATGTGTGTCGAGTGCGCGAAATAAAATCTTGCAAAACACACAAGCCGCCGTTTTGTCATTTCTAACGGGGGGGAAGGAGACATGGGAGGGATTAACTGTTTTTATGTTTCGGTATGCGAGCAAGCCCCTAACAATCCCGACGCTCGATCACGGAGACTCCACTGACAGGCGACTATGATCTCGCAGAAGTCAATGTGTTTCATGCTCAACGAACCACCCGTGAGAGTGGCCCGGCGATTGAATCGGACGCGCCTGGTGAGCGACGACAACGGCGACGACGATGTCTTGCCTTCGGGGTTGAACGGGCACAAGGGCCAATGGAATAACCTAGCCCTGGGTAATCTCGACTTCAGGCACGTGCAGTCTCAATTGATCGACTCAAACAAAGGCGGTCCTCGAGTCGGGGACGTGTGTGTCAGACTCATGTCCGTCTTTGGTCAATCGGAAGACTACTCCTCGATCGTGGACCTGTACAACACGTACGTCGCAAAGGGCAGCTCTCTGATGGCAAAGACCTGTATAAACAGCTACGCCGGCTCGGAGGAGCTGTGCATCCCCGCCATCCCGATCCACACGTTCGTCTCCGAGTGGAATAAATCGCTCCAACAGTTCCGCGATATGATCAGGGGAGACGACTCGGACGCCCCTGGGACCCAGCGCAAGCGACGCCTGACCGTGATGTCCAACGTGACGGACTTGGCCCTCGAGAACGTGCCCGTAATCAGTGACCACTTGTGGTTTGTGTTACACTGCGTTGTGTCGAAACCGTCCCTGGTCAAGCGAGTCGTGCAGCTGGTGGGCTCCATCGCGTCGACGTCGGGCGCGGTGCATCACACGGGCGAGGTGGAGAACGTCACAGTCCCGGGCAAGGGCGCCCCGCGCGCCGTGAAATTGTACCTGGTAGCAAAGGCCGTGCCCGCCACGGGAAACAGTGTCACCAGTCTGGGGGACGAATCCGGTGCAACGCTAGGTCTCATCTGGGCTGCCGACGAAGAGGAACTCTTTGACCACCTGCAAAACAGCCAGAGCTGCTACTACGTGCATGTGGGAACGGAGGCCGGGAACACCTTCAGGTGCAACGGGTTTTGCGAGTGGCGTTATTATAACCGCGGCGTGTTCAACAGGATGACCGCCATCGGACGGGAGACCGTTTCACAGTTTGAGAGCACGAGCTTGGCCGGCGACACGGGTGACTCGGCTAGATTGGTTTGTTGACCGCGAGCGCGACGGGGTACTTTTCTTTTTTGTCCTTTGTCTTTATTTCTTTTTCTTTACACACGTTCAAAATAAAGACACCGCGGTTGCTCTCGATAGCCCCATCTCTATCCGCTGGACATGTTGCCCAGGAAATGTCTTCCCGACCAGGACTTGATCCTGTGTGTTTCTCTAAACAGGACGATGACGACGACAAACGTTCACCCCCTGTACCTACCTCCTGCAGTGTGCTGGCTCAATCGGACCTGTGCGCAAGTGCAACGTGTCAGGATTTTCATTTTCAACATACTCAAGGTCATCTCGATCGCGCTCGTCTCCGCGACTCTCTTTGTGCACATGTGCAGACTGTGGAACGCGTTTGCTTGGGGTCTGCTTGGAGCCATGTGGTCTCTCACGGTGTGCATCGCCTTAATCTCCGGATCGGTTCATACAATCCTGAGCTCGCACAGGAGACAAAGCGCGTGCGGCGACAGCGGCGCAATCGCAGACCCGATGTTGGGTGTGTCCGTCTCCCAGAAACTCGCCATGTTCGTCTTCTTCTCAGCCACCTACATTTGCACCTGGCTGTACTACAAATACTGCGGCGAAACGGAGGTCGCCGTCCCGTCGACGGAATGCTCCGGCAAACGAGGTCCGTCTCTGTTCCCGATTCTAAAATGGACCACGTTCGTCTTTGTCTGGATTAACGCGATCGGCTTCGTCAGACTAGTTCGACCCAATTGAACTCATGTCATCCCGCCAAGGGACTCGGTTGTGCCTTCGCTGCGTTTCCATCGTTTACCTCTCGTACAACCTGGCACGGGAGGATCTGACAAGGGTGAACGAGATATGGCTCGTCGGGTACAAGATGATCTTCTTGATCGCGGCTGTCAAGTCTCTCGCGTCGTACGCTATCCTGGAACTGGACACTCTACTCGAGAGGACCAGGCAGCTGCAATACTCTGCCCTCTCTACCACCAGTAAAGGCGAGGTACTCGCTCTGCGCAAGGAGGAGAGGCTGTCCGACGGGTCCGACGGCGCCGAGTCGCGCCACAGCAAGCAAGCGTTTGGACACGGTGAGCAGACACCATTCAATCCACGAGACCAATACAACCCGGGTTCGGTCTTTTGGTGCA
Source organism: Clinocottus analis (assembly GCF_023055335.1). Classification (NCBI taxonomy): domain Eukaryota; kingdom Metazoa; phylum Chordata; class Actinopteri; order Perciformes; family Cottidae; genus Clinocottus; species Clinocottus analis. The sequence continues at coordinate 46,152 of NW_027175898.1, forward strand.
GTCTGACGGGATTCTCGGTCCTCTACAACACGGCCCATCTCGCTCTCGTCCCCCTCTCGTACACATCACCTCTGTTCTTCGGTACGCCCGTTCACGTTCTCTACTGGGGAGCTATGAGAACGGGTCAGATGATGTCACGTTGACCGACGCTTTCTTTCTCACTAAAGAAAGGGGCCGTTCTCCTCACCTAGGTCCCCGCCAAAGAAACAGGTCGAAGGCGGCGCAGAGGCAGCTCGAGCGCAAAACACTCCGCTTCAATGGAGAGACGCGTGGATACGTGTATTACTGTACTCCTGTGCACACTGGTCCTATTGAACATCTGCCTGTGGTTCGCCAGACTGTTTTTCCATACCAGCGCCTTCGTCGAGTGACACGTGAGGCGGCCGAGACCCTTGTGAGCAACGATGGCCCGTCGCAAGAAGGACAGCTGGTGGATTAGCCTTTTGAACGTGACGCCCGATGAAAGACTGCGAGAAAACCCGTGTGAATCTCGACTCGCCAAAAGCCGGTGGCTCGAGGTGGGATGCGCGACGAGCCCCAGGATTACTTGCGTGCCGCGGTTTGATCAATGGTGGATGGCCATTCCGTTTGGGAAAGAAGAGAGCACTGTGGCTAACGACCCCGTCGGGAACAACAGCGCCCAAGCCGCGAGGGACCAGACTGCGAGAGACCAGCCTGCAGGAGGAGACGAGGCCGCCGGTGGCACTGAACCCGCATTCGACAGACTCAAATCCTCCGTAGAAACGTCTACCGTTTTTCAGATCTCGTGTGCTAAAGCTCACCGTGTCAAACCCGCAGGTCACCATTTCGCACACGACAAGGATAATTTGAAAGCGATCAAGAGGTCCAAGAAGATATTTGAGAACCCTGGGCCACACTCGACAAAGAGAGACAATTTGGTCTGATGTTACATTTGCTCCTCTGATCATAACCTTTGTTCTGTATCCTAACATCCATTTACCGTGCAGAGAATAAAGACGTGTGGAAGAAGACGTGTACTTGTGTTATCTTAATTTCGTTTAGTTTTTTACACGCACCCTTTATTACGGTTCAACACACAAATGTACAAATGGTCGCAGACCCCCGATCGGGGTAAAAACGATATGCAGTGGAAAGGTACACAAGTGGCGAAACAGTAGGACATCTCTGCGGTTCTCGATTTCCAACAGACCTTGAACGGGAGCACAAGGTCCGATCTGACGTTCGAGAACCGTGGGCTCTACTCGAAAAGGAAATTCAAATCGGTCACCTTTGCCTCTCTGGTTATAACAACCCTGTGCTTTGAAGACGCTAATGTTTTGCGGAAGAAGACACGTGCCCCGTGAAGAGTTTCCTTCCACGTCGCTGTCTTTATTACGGCTCAAACACAATTGTACAAATGGTCACACATCCCGAACACGGTAACACAAGAAACGGTGGAAAGGTGTACACCCAGCCAAACAGTGGGCGATCTCTGACAGGTCTCTCTATTCACAACGTAGCAGCTCACAAAAGCCATCTGTTCACATTGAGCTGGGCCATGAATCTATCACCAGTCTTGATTGCGCTGATGTTATAGCCACTGCAGGCTCGTACCACCTGTCCTCCCGCGAAGCCTTGCACACTTTCCACGATGTTCATGGCGTGACGGACAACGGTCCTCAGAAACCTTTTGGCTCCCTCGTTCTCCACAATGTTGCTGATGGTCGCGGCGTCAAAGTCCTCGTTGACAGCCGCGGCTGCGTAGGCTCTCGTCACGTCGGTCACGTGGTGGTATCCAGCCCCGTTGGCCACCAGTGTCATCATCGATAGTATACTCTGGGGTGTGTAAGGTGAAATCAATTGAAACACGTCAAAGTCGTGTTCGTGCCTCATAGCCTGTATCACCTCCTCCACGGGGTCGCCGCCGTTCTCGCAGTTCACTCTTCTGGTAGCCAGCAGTCCTCCCCAGATGCCGCTGTTCACAGACCTGTCGTAACCCAGATCAACTTCCACTTGCCGCTGCGCGGCCACGTCCTCTCGGTTGGGGAGCTGCACCGTGAAACGGTCGCCCTGCTTCAGGGACTCGTATCCCGTGTTGGTCAGCTCCACTTCGTACAGGTGCGGGGTGTTCAGGAACGGTCTATTCGCAATAGAGCTACCGACGGTGCAGACCGCGACGTCTTTTAAGTCCCTTATGAAGTCAGCGCTCAGCCCGTGTAGCGTCGGCACGTACGAATCCGCGCCTTTGACAAAGTGCAACAGTCCACCTGGTAAGTAGTTCTTGGCCGACTCGTATTTGTAGCACCCGTAAGGGACGTCGGTGGTACCGATCCTACGCTCGCTCAGATTGTGTGTGTACGTGCGAATCGGTCGGTGTACTCTGGTGGACGACATAGCCGACGGCGGATGTCCGGTTGCACCCGATTGCCGGCTGCGCTAGCACAGAGAATCGATCAAGGGCGAAATAGGAACCTCTCTACCTGAGACGGATCTCGACAGGTCGGGGCGTACGGTACGTTGGGCCGCTTGAGGACGAGCAAAGTTGCAGTGAGTAGCTCTAGAAGGATAGGGGACGCTTCACTGTTGAGCCTGAGCACCCTGATCGTAAGCATGTTAAGATCGGCGTCCGAAAGCACGCCAAACGTCCGCGAAAACCAAGGACACCACCTTAGAATGATGTACGAACCGAGATCGTCCTGTGCACAGGCCCGAGGTGGTACGAGACTCGGGTCCGGTTCGCTCCTCCAACTGCGACCGTCCATCAACAGCTGCACTCGGTTAGGTTTCTTGTCGTACTCTTCGGTAAGTTCCGTGAGAGACCTGGACGGCGTGAAGCATATCAACTCCTCCAACGTTAGCTCGTGCCACGCAGCGGCCCAGCTCATCGCCTTGCTTTGTGTGTGACTCTAAACATTGCGTAGGTTCAAACCAACCTGTCTTACGTGCACATAAAGAGGTGCATACTGTACCACTAACCATATCACCCCACTCCACGTGTAGCCCTGAAACCATATCACCCCACTCCACGTGTAGCCCTGACAAACCTAGATTGTCAGTGTCGTCATGAATCCATCCGAGAGCTCAGAGGCAGCAGTGGCAGCAGAGACTTCTCCACCTTTGGCCAACCGAGGTTTCTGGACAACCTTTGAACTGCGAGCTGAAGAATGTGGCTTATCGTCGTCAGAGATCATTCAGAGGCGATACCTTGAGCGTCATGAAAAACAAAGAAAGAAGTGTGATCAGACACTTGACACGGTGGACAGCAAGCACTCTGCCGAACCGATGGAGATCCCTTGACCTGCCTCACATTCACTCCCAAGAACGGCGGTGCGTCCTCCGTGGGAGGCGTGGGGCGAGTGTGTTGGGGGGAGATCAAGGTCGGAGAGAGACAGCTTTGTCGGAGAAAAGGCGTTTGGCCGGACAGGAACTGTCAGTTTGGGGATTGGGGAGGGAGTATTTAAAGAGGTGCCTGTGAGCCAGAAAGTCACTCTGACACCTGGACCCCGAAGCAGTAACATGGCTCAGAACAAAAACAGACTGTCTCGTAAAAGAGGAAGACGTCACATCGAACCTCCAGAAGAGGAACTACAAGACCGAGAGACACCCGGCGAAGTTATCGACCTGACTGAATTCTCCGGCCCCGATTGGACTGATTCTGATTTTGATTCTGATGAAACTACGATCTCATCTGAACCCGATGATCAAAAGATGACAATACTCAAAGAGAAACCCGTCTGCGTTGTTAAACCCAACAACAGCAGACGGACCGATCAAGCTGAGACCTGAGTGGATTCTGAACAAGTGCCACGTGTGCAGACACCGACTTCGGCAAGTGATTCTGATGACTTTGACGGGAGACTTTGAATGGGAGCGGAGGGTCCCCCTCTCTCCCTCCTCTCCCCCACCACAAAAGAAAAAACAAAAAACTAACCAAACGAGGTTTCTGGACAATCTTTCAATCTTTGAACTGCGAGCTGGCAAATCTGACTCGTCATCGTCAGAGATCTTTCAGAGCCGATACATTGAGCATCGGGGGACATCCAAGAGAGAAGTGCAATCGTGCGTCAGACAAGGTCGAGGACACCCCTTGAGTTGCTTTCCCGTTCGCAAGAAATAGCCTGTGTGATATACCGATAAAGGCTTCCTTTTGCACGTTCACCCCTGTTGAATATGTTGGATAAATACCCTCTGGAAGTATGTAGAGCAACATCCTAGATTGCTCCCTCAATCACCGTCTTAGTTGTTATGACTTTGTTTCCTGTGAGCGTCTATGTCTTTCTTCTATGCCTGTCGATGTAACACACGTGTGTGTGTGTGTGTGTGTGTGTGTGTGTGTGTGTGTGTGCACGAACAAATAAAGAAACCTGAACAGAAGTACGTTGTTCTCCGTGTCGTGTATTCAGATAGCTGTGAATTTCAACCCGAGGGACCGAGTGAAGACTGTTACGAAATGCAAACTAGCTCAGGGTTCACACTTTTAGAGATCCCGGTAAACACTTTCCTCACCCTCTACAGACAATTACCAAAGGCATGTCCCCCCAGTGCATCAGTGGACAAATCACAGACCATGTCAGAAATGTCGGGGTAATTTCCTTTATTATAAAAACAAAGTGTATTGGTACACACACACGCACACACACACACACAATGTCCATTCCCGAGTGCGAGTCTGAACAGAGGCCGGTGTCGTACGCTCGTCAAGACGAATAGTTCATCTCCACCCTCTTGCGATAAGCCACAAGTCTCTCGTTGTAAAAGTCGACAGGGCCGATCCACTCAGCAAAGTTGCAGTTTGTCATCTGTAGATTTTCTCTTTTCACCACTCGAGAGAGCACAACGTACACCGAGGGCTTTATGGGTGACATGGAGAAATGTCTCGGCGGGTGGTATAGCACTTGTCCTTGCACAGTGCAGCCCTGGCAGTCGTACGTGTTCATGGCCAACAGACAGACCAGCGGGTGCGTGGTCACGGTCCAGTTCAAGTAGTTCCACTTGGACGGAGCGACCTTGTACAGCGTTCCGGTCCGAGCCCCCTTCACGTAGAATACGTTGAACCGGCTCTCTCGCTGGAAGCAAATGTCTTGCACTACGCCTTCCGTGTCTGCGATGGCGGGGAGCTGCTGTCGCTTCTCCCTTCGCGTGCCCAGCAAGGCAGGCGAGGACCACGGTGTCTTGTTGTTCACAACCTGTATGCCGTTGATGTCGGCGTGCCTGATCATTCGCACCCTGCAACCTACCCACAGCTTGTCCACCTTCAAATAGTCCCTTTCCGTGGTGCGGATCCCTTTGCGGTACGGGGGCACCGAAAAGAGCTTGGGCAGCATCTGAGCCGCCTGCTTCAGCACTTCGTACCAGGCCTTCGGTCCGGAGGACGACGCTCTGTTCTGAGTCACGCTGAGAAACCGTTCCCCCACGCGTACCTTCTCGTCCGTCACCTTGTTCATGTACGCCGAGGTGTATGCAATCTGCTGTTTGTCTTGGTGGAAGATTCGCAGCTTCTCGGGTTCGCAGCCGGGGTCCATGACGTCCGACTCGCGAACAGACACCTGGCTCTCGAAGATCCGCAGAGACTCTTCCGTGACCGTGTTGAACTGAAGGTACGTCAGGGCCTCCGCGTAACCCGGGTCCTCGAACTGTCGCCTGTTGACAAAGAGCGCAGTCGACGAAGAGAGGAGCCCCTCGAAGCGCTCGGATCCCCAAATGCGCTGATTAGATCCCACGGGCTGCAATTGCGACACGCTGCCCGAGAAGACTACCAAAGGACCCTTGCCGGGTCCGTAGAAGAGAGCCAGGCAGCACAACATCCTCTCGAGCAGTCCGACGTTCATCAGACCGTACTCGTCTACGATCAGCACATTCGCACCCAGGAATGGCGGCGCATTCTCCATGGGGGCCATTTCCGCGGGTCTCTGAGGCACCTTCAGCTGCTCGAATATTCTACTGCACAACGCACAAGACTCCGGCCTCAGCTTTCGACACGAGTGCTGCGCGTTCGCCCGGCTCCGCGGCAGGGGTAGGTCGGACCGGTGCAGCGCATTGAAACGAGAAATCTCGGTCAAGTATGCCTTGCTGTACCGCAGCGTAAAGTCCTCGAGTGAAAGCCTGTCGTCCAACAGTTCCTTTTTGAACCCCATCATTTTGTGAAATGTGTAGACTCGGTCCAGCGAGCAGGATTCCATCAGAGTGCCGGCTGCCTTGTTGGTCATGGCACTCACAACGACGCTGATGTTCATGCTGCGCAGCTTTCTCTCCAGCAGAGATATAGCGTACGATTTGCCGCAGCCGGCGTCCCCGCTCAGCAGAGCCAGTTTCGTACTCTCGCCTCGGAACATGTGCAGTTTTACAATTGTCCTGACCCATTGTTCCTGGCAGTATCTAGACATTGCCAACATTGCTTTGGTTCTCAGATCCCCTTCTTTCTCTGCCTTCTCCTCGTCTTCCTCCTCCACTTCGACACACCGTCTCTTGCTTCCAGACTCGCCTCGCGGTAGCCACTCCCTACATCGCTCGGTGGACCCGTTCATGATCGCGTATGTTGCCCGTCTCCCCCCTCCCCCGCTCCCCGTCCTTGCCCCACCGCTACTCTTCTCCTTGTGCAGTGAGTGCTGCACAGGAGAGCTATAGATTATTTGAATGAGGTGAATCGAACAGCACCCGCTTTTCAAGAGGCCCGGACATTTCAAGCGGTGTCACCGTCCTAAAGCGGAGGTGTTCCCGTCCAATCTGGACGTCCTGCGAGGACACCTCCCCTTTACCCTGACCCCGAAGACCTCGTCGTTTCATGAACGCAGAGAGGGACTGCTCCAAACGAAGCGGGTCGTCCCAAGACACTCTGTCTACCTCGGCGCTTGCCGGCGCGCTGCTTATGTGCGGGGGAGCGTCGATTCCTTCCAGTACAGAGAGCAAGACTCTGTTCCTGACAGAATGTGAACCTTCTTGAGAGTCGCTCTGATTGACACCCAGGCCTGCGGTGAGAGGCACGTAAACCGCACCTTGTGCCTTCCGCACGCTCTGAGCTCTCTCGCGGACGCGCATGAAAACCTCCGCTGCCCTCGACACCGTGTCTCTGAACAGTGTCACGTACGCACTGTACATGTTCCTGCTCGTGTACAGCGCTGCGATCGTGACGCCTCCTTTTCCCGTGCTGTTTTGAACGTTCAGTAGCCCCACTAGCACTTCGATCAGAGGAGCGTGCGCTCCGTACTCAAACAACAGCCACGCAAAGTCCTCGGTGTCCACCCTGTCCGTAGACTTGTATCTGTTGCCGTGCACGTGGACTCTGCGGAACCCAAAGTGTCTGGCGTACCATTCTGGCTCCAGTTGAGAGAGCATGATGTTTATATTCTCTAACAGCACGCTGAACCCCATAGCCTGTCTGTCGCGCACCCTCATCTCAAACAGCTTCTGCAACACGCCGACCGGAGTGACAGACTGACCGGGTTTGAACATGTAATCCTCGGGCAGCGACACAGCGAGGTAATGTCTTCCTACCCAGTCCAAGTGAGGGTGTGAGTCTTCACTCTGCGTTCCAGCGATCGCTTCCCTACGCTCGGCCAGCGCGGGGGTCTGGCTCTCGGACAGCTTGACCCTCAAGGCTTCTTGCTCTTCGCAGGCTTCCCGGAGAGCCTCTCTTGTATCGCCCACCTCCTTTTTACACAACTCGAGTTCGTATAGCGTGTGCCTGTGGGCCTCGCTCGGGGCAATCCCGGCCGCTCCGTTAGCAAATTTCCCCACCACTTCTGCGTCTTCCTCTTCCCTGTGCAGGCATGCCGAACACGACGCGCAGCTCTCGCGGAGAGCCTCAAGTCTATGCTCGCGCTCCAGATCCAGTGCCCCTTTGAGTTCCAGGATTTCGCGCTTCAGGTTTGCTATCATCTTTTCGTGAGAACGGTCATCGCCCTGACCGGATGACTCTTCTCGGGTCCTCTTTCTACACAGAGATGAACCGCCGCTGCGTGTGTAAGGCATGGTTGTCCGGAAACCCTTACACTTTTTACGAAGGTGATATAACACCTGGAGGTGTTTCGCAAACACACACACACACACACACACACAGTTTAATGCTGCGTGGATAAAAACAACAACAAAAAAATACATGAACAGCACACGGTCTAACAAAGACATATATATATGTATATATATATATATATATATATATATGTATATATATACGAAAGTGAAACGTAGGCCCGCTTGGGGAGAAAGGTATGGTTGTCTATGAGGACACCGTAAGTTAAGTTATTCATTTTGTACTCTTCACGAGCGTAATGGACAACCGAGGCCTTAGACAAAAACACTCTCAGAGACAGTGAAACTAGTTTATAGAGTTTATTGAACATAACACACACACACACACACACACACACACACACACACACACACACACACACATTGTACAGATCACAAGTCCCTAGAAATGGTACGTGTGTAACCGGGCCCGAATACATAGAAAAAGCGGTCGCCTGTTTCAAGATTCCATTCGCGACCGCACAGGTTACATTTCATCGACGACGAGCAGCGAGTCCTCGCAGTCAAAGCTGACCACACCTTCACGCACAGAGAAACCGTACTCGGGACCGGGTTTTGGCCTCTTCAGGTTCCACAGTTCGCAGACGTATTTCATGGTCTTGCACATTAAGCCGCAAGTCGCCTCGGTCCAGTACTTAGAACGAGTCTTGGCTGGGACCTTTGTGAAACGGGCCAGTTTCATACCCATGTTGTAATAGTCGCAGTCTCGTTGAGGTGAAGCGCCACTCACGCCCCAGAGCAGACTCTTCAGGTCTTGGCACCACGAGGAAAAGAGCTCGCGGTTGGTCACGACTCCGGTCATCAATCTCTTGACCCCCAGTCCCGTCGGCACTACGTTGTAATCGGTCCCACACAGCGCCATGAAGAACAGCCTTTCCGTTCGCACCTTCCCGTCTCGGATCACATCTCCTTTGGCGTGCATGAAAAAGTGTCGCCCCGTCCGGCTCAACCTCAAAAACCGCCCGTGACTGCCCCTCGGCACCATCCCGTCCTTGTACGCCTTGCTCATTCGCTTGAGGCCGCTGAGGAACTTTTCGCGTTCTTTGTTCAGGTTTGCCTCACAATCCGCCCCGTCGTCGAGGTCGACCTCAGGCACCCGATCCTCCAGACACAACGCCTTTCTTTTCTCACCGGCAAACGGGGGCTTTTCCCACTCCGACACAGACGACGGACCGTCGTCGGACGCGGGGCACAATGTTTCGAAGATGTAGCGGACCGTGTCTTTCCCGGCAGAGTGCACAGCGAGCTCCAGTCCGTCCAACACGCTCCGGCTGTTGGAGTCTACAAACCTAGACAGAAACACTGCGTAGAGAGACCCCCTGATCCCGCCTCGGCACAGGTACCGAGCCACGGCTTCCTTAAAGTCGACCCTGCCGTGTACATCCAGAGTGTCCTCGAATGAGACGTGACGATCTCGAGTCGTCTGCAGCAGCTGTTCGTCTCGCTCGGCGGTGTCGCACAGCACTCGGAACCTATCCTCACTCGAAGCCAGCCCGCCGGGCGACAGCTCTGGGCGGCGGTTCCCGGGAGTGTCAAACAGCAGCTCCCCGAATGTAGACATGTGCATGTCCCGACCCTCGCGGTAGCTCTTGTTGTCTATCCGCAGAGTAATGCCCTCGCGACCGCAGGCCGTCAGCACTGCCACGAGGTCGGAGTCTCCGCTGCACACGGTCACACTGCCTTTCAGAACGTTTGCCAACTCAATCAGCAGCGTGTCGGCCTCCACACTCGCACACCGCAGGCACGCGTCCCCCAAGACGGACACTTGGCTAGTCTCGGGGTCTGCAAAGGTCGCCACGAAGACGCCGTCGACGCCCTCGGGTCTGTCTATCGACAAGCCGTCAGCGTAATCGGGATCCGCGTCAGACAGCTCCTCCTCTGGAGGTGGCAGATCTGCGAGCGTGTTCGCGAACAGAATGTCATCCCGGCACTCCAGGTACTCCAGGTACCGCCGGTGGAACGACACCGTGTTATCTGCCGAAGGCACCGCGAGGAGCGCGTCCTCGGAGGAGTCTCCGTTGGCTCCGGTCACGAGAAACAACTTGTTTTTCATACCCATGTCGGCCAACAGCTTCATCATCGTGTATTCTATGGCGCACAGATTACGCCTACAGAACTCTATGTGCGGTACAGGGGGTCGGTTTTGTCTGATCTCCCTCACGGCCGGCTTCTGAGCCTGAGCGCCATCCTTTACGAGCACTACACACCGGCTGCCTGCGTTCTCCGAGATGTAGCCACTAGCCAGCGTTCTGGCCATGTTCACTATGGACGACCGGTGGTCGTCCTCAATGTAGTCGCTTTCATGGACTTTGTGAATGACCGTGAGATGGTCTATCAGGGTCCAGTCCTGTCGCTGGTACGGTCTCTCGGTCAACTCGAACGGAGCCAGGTGCGGGTTTGCGAGCATCGCGTGGATGGCCTTGTGTTTCAACCCCATGTTGGTCCAAGTGTCGCCCGATCGACTCTGTCGAGTGGAGGTCTGTGGTCTGTGTGTGTGTGTGTGTGTGTGTGTGTGTGTGTGTGTGTGTGTGTGCAAAGGCTAGCGGAACCCCATCGTGTATATATAGCCCGTCGGAGTACTGTTTTGTTTTGTTGTTGCCGTTGTTGTTGTTGTTGTTGTTGGTAAGAGCGGTAAAGAGACTACGGTCGGTTGAACGAGCCCTGGGCGGATGAACGAGGCCTGGGCCGTGGGGGAACGTCGACGTTCGAATCCCCGGTCGTCGAGACCTCCGCAGTCGCCTCCTTGATCTTTAATTTCTCCCGGTTGAAAAGCATGTTCCTGTAACACAAGTCCCTAGAGTCTAACCTCGGTGCCGCTCTCCTCGACGTGGAGGCGGGCTGAGTTTCTACCCTCATGTTCACACACGCAGGGGCCAGACAGTTGAGCACCTGGGGACAGAAACACTTGAGCCACTGGAACTTGTTGCGTAGACTCTTTGATATTGTGGGCCTTAAACAACTCCGTATGGTGACCCGGTTGGTCCCCGGTCTGATTATCACCAGGTACGCCGAGGACCTCTCTGCCATGCTCGGGTACGTGAGCGAGAACATCAGCCATGTCAGCCACAGCTGCGTGTTGTATCGCCACAGGGTCGCCTGGTCCAGGATGTCGTTGTTCCTGGTCTTGAGCTCCAGCAACGCAATGTTATCCCTTACGGTGTCGTGGGCCACCAGGTCCACCTCGGTGAAGAAGCCCCATGTTTCGCGGATCGACTCGCAGCCTTGCGTACAGCCGTTGTGGTACGTGTAGTCACCGGGCTCGCTGAACCTATCTGGCGAGGGGACGGCGGCCACTCTGAGGCCCGCGCAAACGGGAGTCAAATGCAGCGCCGTGAGCTGCGTGAGAACGAGGCGGGACACGGGACCAACGTCACACATCTTCTTCTTTCTGTTGAACACACCCTTGCACTGCGCGTCTACCGCGGTGCCTATGCTGGTGGACAGGCGGCTCCTGTCCCACAGGCGTCTGCAAGCTTCCAGAGTCAACGCTTTGGACCTGAGCAGTTGCAGCAGCGCACCCCTGAACGCAGACCCCTTGGCCTCGGGCACGTTCAGGTTTCTCACGTACTCGGGCAACCAATCGAGCGAGCTGTCCGGGTTCGCGTTCAGGTCCTTGACGATCCTCGAGAACAAATCCATGCTTATCATATTGTGACCGGACGAGCGCTTCCTGCGGCACACGATAGAGCTTAGGGTTTTGGTGATGCCCTGAACCTTGTACCACCGATGGTCGGCCGTAGACCTTGCGCACAGCTCACCGCGTGAACAACGGAACTCGATCACGGGGTCCCGGAGCTTCATTGTATTAAATGTTCTCTGGTGGTAGGCTGCCGCGATAGCCGGAGCACTTGAAGTGGCGGGGGCGGGAGGGTGTGGAGGAGGATCGTTTGAGACAAGTCAGCTCCTGGTGTTACAACGTGAGGAAGTGAGGAAGGACGCCGCGCTGCTGAACCGGGGGGGGGGGGGACGAAGGGGAGGGATTGCCTTCGACAGACAGATAGACATGAACCGCAAGAAAATGACCCTGGGAGGCTTCGAGTCTCTGATACACAAGAGCAAGGATCTCTTTAACAACAGAATGTCAGCCGTCCCTAACGGCGTCGTGCTGAACGCGGCCCGTTTCAGGGGTAAGCTGGGAGCGGCCATCGCTGTCATCACCTCTCTCATCGTGGGCTTTCTGACCATCCCCAACAACATTCTGTATTTCATTGACAACAAGCGTAGGACTCGGACCACGGCAGCGTCGTCGCCTTCTTCCGAGGACAGACCCGAGTACGAGTACGCCTACATCCACGCGGGGATAGCCCTGATCATACTTGGGTGCCTGGCCATGGTCGTGAGCATAGTGCTCAGCTACTTTGCCGCCAAGAGCAAACGGAAAATGGACACGTCCGAGGGCCACTATAGGAATTACGAGTCGACCAAGAGCACCAGGACAGTCCTGGTGTGTCTCGTCATGATGAACACTGAGCTGTTCATGTCCGTGATCGCAGGCTGCATGGAGCTGCTGTACCGACCTCTGATCCGCGACGCGCAGAGGTTGCACAACGTGGAGTGCGCCATCGCCGTGTTCAACATTATAATCTACATCATGTACGTGGTGACCATGGTGCTGACTTCGACGGTCCTGAAGGGGAAATACGAAAGCATCCTAGTTGATATTCCGAGAGAGACGTCGGAGGTTGGGACCTCGCCCGCTCGTGATTATACGAGCAGAAGCATCAACCCTTACAATTCGCAATCCGGTTTCATGTAACCAGCTTCACGTCTCCACGGTCAGAGCCGAGGAACGTACCCGACGAACTACTATCCTGTAGGCTGTAGACAGCGTGGGCCTCAACGTCTTACATTGTACGCTTGTGATTGATGGTCGAGGAATCTAAATGTGTCTTTTGGGTTAGGGTGTTCCTGTCAGTTGCTGCATCTGAACACGAAAAGTGGTATGTCCTTTGGTAGCGTGCACCCGAGATCTCCTTTAGAAATTGTACACTTGTCCCCGTCTTTTATCTTTGAATCGTTGATACACCGGACGCGTCAGGGGAACCAGCTTCTTGAAATGGCATACTGTGTGCTCCTGTGTGTGTGTGTGTGTGTGTGTGTGTTGGGGGGTACAGAGGGGGGGGGGGGGGGGGGGATCCCCAACTTGTAAGTGTTCTCACTTGTTGCCGCAGCAATACATGTAATTTGTGCACGGCATTCGTATGTGAATAAAGAACAAGCAGGAAACTATGTCTCAGAGTCAGGTCTCTCTTTATTGACACACGTGCAACAGAATACAAGAAAGGTGAATATCAACCAAGGGACATAACATGCACAGGTTTGGGTTCATAGGAAGCGTATCGTCCGATACGCGGCTGCTGAGCTGTCACATCTTTGTCAGGACCAGCAGACGGGCGGGAGGGGGGGGGGGTAGGCAGCGGTACACAGGGTAAACACACACACAAACGTCACACTCTGCCTCTGTTTCTCAAAGAGTGACTTCTTGTAAGTCCATGTAAACAGATTCCTCTGCGGTAGTTAACGTGCTGTTCTTTTGTTGTTCACGATGCCAGGTGCCAATGCAAGCCTCAAAACGGTCGTACTGGCTTGCCGTTAATACTTTTATCAGGGTCATTTGGGCCGAGATCTTTTTGTTTACGGTACGCGTTATGCGACGTAGGAGCAATGGGACAACACACCAACCCAGGAAACCCAGTAGTATCAAAAATAAGGCTAAACCCTTCACGGTGGATTCGCTCACCCAGTCCCGAACGGAAGCATCGATTCCCACACCGGACTTGAACTCAGCGGACAGAGAGCGCAGCTGAGCAAGCGCTCCGGTAAAGGCGCCTACGGGTGCTGTGTCGTTAGGCACAAAGGTACAACATGTATCGGCAAACATGGCACAAACCCCTCTTTTTTCTGCCAACAACATATCCAACGCCATCCTGTTTTGCAATTGCGTCAAGGAAGTAACTTTCGTCTGATCTCCCGCAGCTTCAAATGCGTCTGGAGAGACGCTAATCAGCCGCTGTTGATTATAGTATATGTGATTTATCCACTTTGCGTTTTTGGACGTCTCCATTGACACACCGAAAAGGGGGTTCGTGGCTGGCCAAATTCCGGCAATCGCGGTTCTGGCCTTGAATTCATCAGAAACCCCCCTCGGCACCCCAATAGCATCTACGTGGACCTCGTCTTCAGGCAAGGAAGGTTTTGACCGCTTAAGCCTGTGCAAGAGTTTCTGACGAAGTTCTCCGTCCGTGTAATCGGACAGAATGTTAGTCGGTTGAACTAACATCACTCTGGTACACAGCCCCGTCCACTCTGCCGGAAGGTGACTGAGTACATCACCCCCACACTGCCAAAAGATATCTGCTATGTGTTTGTCCTGCTTCCAAAAGGCTCGTCCCAATGGTTTGATGTCTGTAGGCGCTCCATCTATAACATCCGCATGTGTTACAACTTGCGTCGTAACCAACCAAGTTGTGGAACACGTACCGGTAAAATTACCCAGACGTCTTGTACCTTCTGACTTGTAGAAACATTCATATTCTCTGGAGTAATCTACGAGCTTCGTTTGTGGAGGGTTCAACGTGGTGGTGGGAAGTTCGCTGAAATCAAATGGCCGACACATTACAGCCACCGTATTACGGTCGAAATCAGAGTTTGCGAGGAATTGGAGACACGATGCAGCACAAGTATCACAACCGGCTACGCACGAGGCGAAAGACAAAGGCGATGGGACTATCAACAAGAGTGGATTTGCAGTCATGCAGACTACGCAGGAGGATGATGTGTGTTGCCTAGCTGTGAGGTCAGCGTACAAATACCAGGCGTTACGAGACTTCACGGTTTCAGCATCCATCTGCATTTCCTGTGGTGACATTCCTGTGGCGTTGTTCGTTCCCGCAATGCGAAAGGATCGACGCGATCGTATCTTGGTCAGAAGTGTCCCGTTGTCATAGACTGGCGATGTCGCGTCGCTTAAACCGGGGGGCGTTTCGGCGTTCTCGGTCAGAAGTGTCCCGTTGTCATAGATTGGCGATGTGGCGTCGCTTAAACCGGGGGGCGTTTCGGCGTTCTCGGTCAGAAGTGTCCCGTTGTCATAGATTGGCGATGTGGCGTCGCTTAAACCGGGGGGCGTTTCGGCGTTCTTGGTCAGAAGTGTCCCGTTGTCATAGATTGGCGATGTCGCGTCGCTTAAACCGGGGGGCGTTTCGGCGATCTTGGTCAGAAGTGTCTCGTTGTCATAGATTGGCGATGTCGCGTCGCTTAAACCGGGGGGCATTTCGGTGTCCAGTGATCCGTAGTAGTGGATCGCAGCCCAAAGCACTGGAAGGACAATGAGTGTAGATGCGGCAAGAAGAAACAACGTCGGGACGCGCACGCAGCAAAGTCCTGGGCGTCGGAACGAATGCCGTGGGAGCTGTCTTTGCCGCCGCCGTTGTTGTGGAGGTGTCATCTTTGGCCCCGCAAGATTACCTCCTGCCACCCGTATTTGCGTTTGACCTTTTCCAGAAACCTGGGTTACTAGCCTCCTCTCTCTCTCTCCGCAGCGACACAAAAAAAAAAATAAGTGAGGTTATCTATTCGCAAATGGCCCTTGTTTGCAGTGGCAGTAGTATCCAGGAGTGGCAGTAGTATCCAGGAGTACGGAGTAAGGAATCTGGAATCTGGAACGGGCCTCGAAATCGCTGCCGCTTCCAGTGTTGTCCTCTTGAATTCTTTGACCACCTCCCAGTCTGCGAGCAGCCTCTGAGTGAACTGTGAGCTGAAAGGGAATGAGCTATTTATATAGTAGTTTTACATGTGATCTTTCGTCGGCCACGTCCCTCCGAGCTCTCACCAACCGAAGGCGGAACTGCGTTGTCGTAAACCGCCATCTGCCCCTCCCCCTCACACCGTCTCACCGCCGAATCCACCGGTTCTTCCATGGACGCGTGGTACGACTGCCTCCTCTTGAAGGACAGGACCCTGACAGATCACGAGAAAGAAACCCTAAACAGCGTCAACGTGAAATCAGTCAGCCTCAACGGAGTTGATGTGATGATAGGACCCAACAAGGATGGTCCCTTCATTAGACCTATGCACGTGGAGCTGACGCACTACCACCATCTCGAGGCCCTATTAGCCATGGTCGCGTGCTACATTGACCCGACGGTGCAAAGCTTGTACGAACATCCCGTGAGACACGTGCAACCTGCAGCAACGCAGCGAGTCGTCGACTCTCGAGACCCGCTGCCATTTACAGGAAGGTGAGGGACAAGAGTAGGAAAAAGAAAAGACGGGCAAAGGGATGTCACCACAAGAGCAGTCTAAAGAACATGCTCGACATCACAGTACACCCACCCGGGTTAGACATCGAGCAGCCTCTGGAAACAAACAACCGCCGGGGGAGACTGGCCTGACCTGCGATCGACGTGGCAGATTCAGATGACGTCCCTGTACATCTCTGCGTCAACGGAAACACAATAAACGAGAAACTGAACAGATCACAAACACGTCCGTGTCCTCTCATTTCAGTGTCGTGTCCAGTCCTGCAGCTGCGACTCTTAAAAGTGTAGTGACGGGTGCAAGGTATACCGGGACAAGCAATACCACCGATCAACACACTCTGTGAGTGTGGGATCAACAGAAGGTTTTTTTTTTCTTTTTTGCCATTGCGAGGCCTGGCTCGAAATACAAGTACAAAGCGAGAAAGTAATATTTGCAGGAACACCACACACGCGCCAGACGATCACACTGCACACCACCTATTTCCAGATGAAAAGGACAGGAGAGTAACGGTATCGGGAAAGATAATAGAAATCACATTGACAAACACACACCGAGAGGCTCACAGACCTAACGGTTCTAACCAGTAGCCATTCTTTCACAGGCAATGTGCACGGTCAAACAATACGTTGTGCCCCGTCAAAGAAATGTGTTGTGAGGTTCCACAGCCCGGAGAAGCAATGTGTGAGGGTTGCCGTTCTCAAATGTGAGCGTTTCCGTGCATGCCGTACTGTTTTCCAACAGCAGGCCTCGCTGTTGTGTCAATAACCCTCCTGTTACCTTCTGGGTCAAAAAGACCCACGTTCGAGTGTTTATGTATTTGTGTGTATAGCGGTCTCAGGGTCACAAAATGACACACTGCCAGTGTATACGTACGCATGCATGCGTGCATGTACGTGTGAATCCCTAAAGCCCGTCGTCCTCGGGTCAAAACGACCCGCGTCTTTCCACCGAGCCCTCGCCGTCGCCCTGGGGTCTGTTCGACCCTCGAGTTCGAGCGAGCCACCGACTTCGTCCCTCGGGTCAGAATGACCCGCGTCGATCGCCGAGCTCCCGGCCCCCCGTCCCCCGGGGTCAGAATGACCCGCGTATATAGCCGAGCTCCCGGCCCCCGTCCCTCGGGTCAGAATGACCCGCGTATATAGCCGAGCTCCCGGCCCTCGTCCTCGGGGGTCAGAATGACCCGAGTTGATCGTCGAGCTCCCGGCTCCCGTCCCTCTGGGTCAGAATGACCCGAGTGTATCGTCGAGCTCCCGGCCCCTGTCCTCGGGGTCAGAATGACCCGCGTCGATCGCCGAGCTCCCGGCCCCCCGTCCCCCGGGGTCAGAATGACCCGCGTATATAGCCGAGCTCCCGGCCCCCGTCCCTCGGGTCAGAATGACCCGCGTATATAGCCGAGCTCCCGGCCCTCGTCCTCGGGGGTCAGAATGACCCGAGTTGATCGTCGAGCTCCCGTCCCCCGTCCCCCTGGGTCAGAATGACCCGAGTGTATAGCCGAGCTCCCGTCCCCGTCCCTCGGGGTCAGAATGACCCGAGTGTATCGCCGAGCTCCCGGCCCCCGTCCCCCGGGGTCAGAATGACCCAAGTGTATCGTCGAGCTCCCGGCCCCCGTCCCCCTGGGTCAGAATGACCCGCGTATATAGCCGAGCTCCCGGCCCTCGTCCTCGGGGGTCAGAATGACCCGAGTGTATCGCCGAGCTCCCGGCCCCTGTCCTCGGGGTCAGAATGACCCAAGTGTATCGCTGAGCTCCCGGCCCCCGTCCCCCGGGGTCAGAATGACCCGAGTGTATAGTGTATAGCCGAGCTCCCGTCCCCCGTCCTTCTGGGTCAGAATGACCCGAGTGTATCGTCGAGCTCCCGGCTCCCGTCCCTCTGGGTCAGAATGACCCGAGTGTATCGTCGAGCTCCCGGCCCCTGTCCTCGGGGTCAGAATGACCCGAGTGTATAGCCGAGCTCCCGGCCCCCGTCCCCCGGGGTCAGAATGACCCGAGTGTATAGCCGAGCTCCCGTCCCCCGTCCCCCTGGGTCAGAATGACCCGAGTGTATAGCCGAGCTCCCGTCCCCCGTCCCTCTGGGTCAGAATGACCCGAGTGTATAGCCGAGCTCCCGTCCCCGTCCCTCGGGGTCAGAATGACCCAAGTGTATCGCTGAGCTCCCGGCCCCCGTCCCCCGGGGTCAGAATGACCCGAGTGTATAGTGTATAGCCGAGCTCCCGTCCCCCGTCCCTCTGGGTCAGAATGACCCGAGTGTATCGTCGAGCTCCCGGCTCCCGTCCCTCTGGGTCAGAATGACCCGAGTGTATCGTCGAGCTCCCGGCTCCCGTCCCTCGGGGTCAGAATGACCCAAGTGTATCGCCGAGCTCCCGGCCCCCGTCCCCCGGGGTCAGAATGACCCGAGTGTATAGCCGAGCTCCCGTCCCCCGTCCCTCTGGGTCAGAATGACCCGAGTGTATAGCCGAGCTCCCGGCTCCCGTCCCTCTGGGTCAGAATGACCCGAGTGTATCGTCGAGCTCCCGGCCCCTGTCCTCGGGGTCAGAATGACCCGAGTGTATCGCCGAGCTCCCGGCCCCCGTCCCCCGGGGTCAGAATGACCCGAGTGTATAGTGTATAGCCGAGCTCCCGTCCCCCGTCCCCCTGGGTCAGAATGACCCAAGTGTATCGCGGAGCTCCCGGCCCCTGTCCTCGGGGTCAGACTGACCCACGTTTATAGCCGAGCTCCCGGCCCCCGTCCCCCCGGGGTCAGAATGACCCGAGTGTACAGCCGAGCTCCCGTCCCCCGTCCCTCTGGGTCAGAATGACCCGAGTGTATAGCCGAGCTCCCGTCCCCGTCCCTCTGGGTCAGAATGACCCGAGTGTATCGTCGAGCTCCCGGCCCCTGTCCCTCTGGGTCAGAATGACCCGAGTGTATCGTCGAGCTCCTGTCCCCCGTCCCTCTGGGTCAGAATGACCCGAGTGTATAGCCGAGCTCCCGTCCCCGTCCCTCTGGGTCAGAATGACCCGAGTGTATCGTCGAGCTCCCGGCCCCTGTCCTCGGGGTCAGAATGACCCGAGTGTATAGCCGAGCTCCCGGCCCCCGTCCCCCGGGGTCAGAATGACCCGAGTGTATAGCCGAGCTCCCGGCCCCCGTCCCCCGGGGTCAGAATGACCCGAGTGTATCGTCGAGCTCCCGGCCCCCGTCCCTCGGGGGTCAGAATGACCCGAGTGTATAGCCGAGCTCCCGTCCCCGTCCCTCTGGGTCAGAATGACCCGAGTGTATCGTCGAGCTCCCGGCCCCCGTCCCCCGGGGTCAGAATGACCCAAGTGTATCGTCGAGCTCCCGGCCCCGTCCCCCGGGGTCAGAATGACCCGAGTGTATAGCCGAGCTCCCGGCCTCGTCCTCGGGTCGAAACGACCCGAGTTTTACGTTGTATTACAAGTCATCCCGTATGCTAATTGTAATAGATAAATAAATGATACAAATAAAGACATGACAAGACAGTTGCGTTGTATTGTTTTTGTCTTACATTTATTTAGTCATCACCAGTGTTACAAGCAACGACACAGAACACACACACACACACACAAACACACACGCACACACAAACACACACGCGCACAAATGTGTCCGCCGCAGGATCACGGTTCGAAACGCAGACGACCGACGTACTGTTCGAGTTCCCCCGCGAGCTCTTTCGTTCTCCGGTAGCACCGCGAGCTGTGGTTCTGGGGCGCGCGCCCGCACACGTAACACCACGGACGCGCGTCCAGCGTCACGTACATCCCGTCCGTCGGCGTCGGCGTCGGCGTAGCGAGATTCCGGCGGGGGCCCGCCCCGGGGGCCGCGACGGCGTCCGGGTGCGCGACGAACCCTCCTCGGAACCTCTCTCGTCCGATCTCGATCTTCAGACGCTCCCCGGTGTACGTCGCCTTCGGGTAGGCGCGCCCTCCCCGGGCGTAGTAAGCGTGCCGATCCAGAAACGTGTCGCCGGGGGGGAGCGCGCCCGGCTCGAGACGCTCGGGGTCGAGCTCGGCGCACCGGCGAGCGTCCCCCGGCGCCGTGCGATCCACGGAGCCCGGCGAGCCCGTCGCGGCTGGGGCGGCGTCGGGGGCGGCGTCCGCCCCTCGGGCAATCGCGGAATCGTCAAAGGCCCGGTCCCGGTCCCTCTCTCGATCGACGCCGTCGGACGCGACTCTCCACGCTCTCAGCAGCGGCGGCGGCGCTTGGTCCGCCCTCTGCGGAAACATCACCCGCCGCCTGGCTTCTCGAGCGGGAGCGGAATCGTCCCAGGCCGGCACGGTCGCGGCCAGAGCCCATTCGATCGGCCTGGACGGGATCGCGTTCCAGCCGTTGGACCCGCCCCGCGTTTCGCGAGGAAACGTCGCGCCGGTCCAACGCTCCCACGGTCGGACACGGCGGGCCGTCGCGGAATCGCCTCCGGCCGGCGCGTCGTCGCCGTCGTCCGCGGCGAGCCCGGCCGCGTCCCGGTCAAAGCGCGGACCGGGTTCGGCCGGCTCGCGTCTTTCGTCCCCGCGGCCGCCGTCGGAGCGGGGCGCGACTTTGCCGTCTGCCTCCCGAGGCCGCCCTCGGGCGGTCGGCGAATCGTCGCGGGCCGGCGCGTTCTCGCCTCCGTTCGTCGCGGAAGACATGTCCGACGCGTTCCATCCGCGATCGAGGGTCACTCGCGTCTTTTTATTTCGTCCAAACGATATTGCCTCCGCCCACTGGCCCCCTCCCCCCCGCACGTCGCCTCGCCTCTGCATCTCACCGACCGTTCGGTCGCCCTCGGCTTCGACGTTACCTCGCGTACGCGTCGACGGAAAAAAGGTTTTACAAAAATAGATTTTTTTTTTTAACAAAAAGGAAAGAAAAGAAGAAAAAGAAACATACTAAACTAAAAACCGTCTCCGGTGCCCAGTGTTTACATTTATTTTATGTTCTTTCTGCCAAGAGTCAACATGACGGCGCCTCGATTCAACACAAGTCAACTCGTCAAAATGCTGGTCGAGCCGGCGAGCGACACGTCACCGTCGTCAGAGGAAGGAGAAGAAGAAGAAGAAGAAGAAGAAGAAGAAGAAGAAGAAGAAGGAGAAGAAGAAGAAGGAGAAGGAGAAGAAGAAGAACGCGGTCGAGGCCGCGGTCGAGGCCGAGGCCGAGGTCGAGGTCGAGGTCGAGGTCGAGGCCGAGGTCGAGGTCGAGGTGGCCTTCGCCAAAACTCCGCCAAGGTCGTCGCGTCGGTCGAACCGGCGAGCGACGCGTCACCGTCGTCAGAGGAAGGAGAAGAAGCGGAAGGAGAAGAAGAACGCGGTCGAGGCCGAGGCCGAGGCCGAGGCCGAGGCCGAGGTCGAGGCCGAGGTCGAGGCCGAGGTGGAGGTGGCCTCCTCCAAAACACTGCCAAAGTCAACCCGGTGTGGGAAGCTTTGCCTCCGGGAGGAGGAGGGGGAGAAGGAGGAGGAGGAGGAGGAGGGGGAGGAGGGGGAGGGGGAGAAGGAGAAAAAGAACGAGGTCGCGGCGATACCGTCCGCCGCTCTGCCAAAGTTTCCATCGGCGCAACGTGTGTCAGAATGCTCGTCGACCCGGCGCCCGATGTATCGTCGTCGTCGTCGCCGCCGCCGTCGGGAGGAGGAGGAGGAGGAAGAGGAGGAGAAGGAGGAGGAGGAGGGAGAGAAGGACGAGAAGACGAGGAATCGGACAAAGAAGAAGAAGAAGAAGAAGAGGAAGAAGAAGAAGACGACGCGGACGACGACACGGACGACGACGACGCGGACGACGACGACGCGGACGACAAAGAAGAGGAATACGAACGAGTGCGCGATACGTCGTCTTCGGAAGAAGAAGAAGAAGAAGAAGAAGGAGGAGGAGGAAGAGGTGGAGGAGGAGGAGGAGAAAAAGAGGCGGAGGAGGAGATGGAGGAGGAGGAGGAAGCCGACGGCGACGGAGAGGACGCCCCGCGAGGCAAAGGACGGACCTTCCCGTCGAAAAGCGGAGAAGTGTCGTGGTCCTCGACGCCGTACGAGAGAGAGGAGCAGCGCCCGTCGCCCGACGCCGCGCCGGGGCCGCCGGGGCCCACCGCGTACGCAAAGTCTCACGCGCGCGACATCGCCTCGACGTTCCGCATGTTTGTCGCGCCGGACGTGGAGAGGATCGTCCTGGACATGACCAACCTGGAGGGCTCCCGAAAACACGGCGACGGCTGGAAAGGGATGGACGAGACGGACCTGCGAGCCTACGTGGGGCTGCTGATTTTGGCGGGCGTGTACAGGTCTCGCGGCGAGGCCGCGGCCAGCCTGTGGGACGCCGAGAGCGGCAGGGCCGTGTTCCGCGCCACCATGTCGCTCAAGCGCTTTTACGAGTACTCTGGGCTGCTGCGCTTCGACGACCGCGAGACGAGAGGCGCGAGGCGCCAGACGGACAAACTGGCCGCCGTGCGAGACCTCTGGGACGCGTGGGTGCGCCGGCTGCCGCTCCTCTACAACCCCGGGCCCGAGGTGACGGTGGACGAGCAGCTGGTTCCGTTCAGAGGTGAGGTGCGCTCGGCCGTACGCGCTCCGCCTTTTCCTTTGACGACGGCGGCGGCGGCGGCGGCGGCGACGTCGATAATAATAATAATAATAATAATAATACGCTTTCCTCTCATCGCCGCCGCCGCCGCCGCTCTCTCGTCTACTCTCGTCTACTGTCGTCGCCTCCGCGCTTTCCTCTGCTCGCTTCTCGTCTCGTCTACTCTCGTCGCCTCTCGTCACCTCTGCCCCCCCCCCCCCCCCCCCCCCCCAAAACGACAGGCCGCTGTCCTTTCCGCCAGTACATGCCCAGCAAGCCCGCCAAGTACGGGATCAAATCCTGGGTCGCCTGCGACGCCAAATCCAGCTACGCCTGGAAGCTGCAGGTCTACACGGGAAAGCCGAGCGGCGGACGCCCCGAGAAGGACCTGGGGCTGCGGGTCGCGCTCGACGTGACCGAGGGACTGACGGGGCGCAACGTCACCTGCGACAATTTCTTCACCTCCTACGAACTCGGACGGCGGCTCCTGCTCCGGGGCAACACCGTGGTGGGCACGG
Organism: Clinocottus analis; assembly: GCF_023055335.1. Classification (NCBI taxonomy): domain Eukaryota; kingdom Metazoa; phylum Chordata; class Actinopteri; order Perciformes; family Cottidae; genus Clinocottus; species Clinocottus analis. Next base: position 69,431 of record NW_027175898.1, read on the forward strand.
TCAGAAAAAACAGGCGGGAGCTCCCGGCCGAGCTGCTCGCGACCCGGCGGAGAGCCGTGCCGTCGTCGAGGTTCGCCTTCGCGCCCGACGCCACGCTCGTCTCCTACCTGCCCAAGAAGGGCCGGAACGTGCTGCTCCTGAGCACGCGGCACGCGCGGGGCGACGTCAGCGACCGCCCGGACGCCAAGCCCGTCGTCGTCCTCGACTACAACCGCAACAAGGGCGGCGTGGACAACCTCGACAAGGTGACCGCGACGTACAGCTGCCGGAGGATGACCGCGCGCTGGCCCCTGGTCGTCTTCCACAACGTCCTCGACGTGTCCGCCTACAACGCCTTCGTCGTGTGGCGGGAGCTCAACCCCGGCTGGCTGCCGGGCAAGCGGAACAAGAGGAGGGTGTTTCTCGAGCGGCTGGGGAGGGCCCTCGTGGCTCCGTTCATGGAGAGACGGGAGCGTCGGCCCCGCACGGAGGCGTCCGCCGCCGTCTTGAAAGCCGCGCGGGGCTGCGGGGCGGCCGGGGCGTCCGCCGGGCCGGCGGGCGACGGGCCCGAGGACGCCGCGCTCGCCGCCGCGCTCGCCGCCGCCGCCGCGCCGCGCGGGGCCGCGAGCAAGCGGAAGAGGTGTCAGATCTGCCCGCCCAACAAGGACTGCAAAACCTACACCGTGTGCAACGGGTGCAACAAGTACATCTGCAAGGGCTGCACGCTGGCGTACTGCCCGACGTGCGCGAAATGAACCGGCCGTCGGGTGGTGGTGAGCAGGGCGGCTACGCCGCGATAATGTAAATCTAAAAGTCCCGTAGACGCTTTTCATATTCGTGTCCAGTGAAGTTTGCGTTTTGTTAGCGAGGTCGGCACAAAAACACAGCCACGCTGCTGTAGTTGTGTCTAGAAATGTCTTTCCCTTGCACTTTTTTTCTTTGCCTACTTGAAAGTTGGTCGTTCAACTCATTGCTTTTGCAACTGCAACGCTGCTCGTCACTTTGGCTGTGATTGAGAAAATTAATTACGGAAAAGAGAAAAGTTGTCGGACTGAATTCTTCCGGAGGCTACACCAGGCTCCCGATATTGATACACGCCAACAACCGTTCTCCTCGGGTCAAACCTCTCGTGTGTGGTGTTGGGAAGAAAGAGAAAAGAGAAGAAGAACAAAACAGAACATCTATTCTAATGGAGACGCGAGCGATGCTCCCGTGCGTTGGGAAGAAAGAGAAAAGAGAAGAAGAACAAAAAAGAACATCTATTCTAATGGAGACGCGAGCGATGCGCCCGGCCAAAGGTTCTCCCTTTCCTGCACGTTAGGCTGAATCTGCGAGTGTAACAAATAAAAAGGCATACGAAAGTAATGTTTGTTTACTGTTTTTTATTGATGTGATGTACATACAGAGATACGTAAACATCGGCTTGGGAACGACACATTGAGTTCTCGGGCGCGCGACGGCACAAGGGACTCGGCCCGGAGCCTAAGGATTGGAAAAACGAAAAAAAAAAAAAGAAGGAAAAAAAAAAACCAACAACCTGTGGCTGTTCACAGAGTCTGGTACTGTTCAACGCGGCCTGTGCCTGGGTCACTGGTCCTGGTCCCTGAGCTTGTACCTGGTCACTGAGCCTGTGCCCTGTTCACTGAGCCTAGTCATTTTGTGAGAACTATACATACATGCATACATACATACGTATGAAAACACTATACGTACATATTAAGACAGCACTGTACATACGACCTTTACCTGTTAACTTAGCATCGTCCTCTTCACAGAGCCTGGTCATTTTTGTGAGAACTATACATACATATGAAAAGCACTGTACACGCATGGTCATCTTTACTGGTCCTCTCCACTGAGCACGGTCCTGTTTACACAGCCTGTGTCTGGTCACTGAGCCTGGACATTTTGTGAGAACTATACGTACATGCATTTGAAAAGCATCGTACATACGACCTTTACCTGTTCACTTGGCCTCGTCCTCTTCACAGAGCCTGGTCATTTTGTAAGAACTATACATACGTGCATATGAAAACACTATACACACATACATACATACATATGAGAATACTGAGAGAATACAGCCTGGTCCTGTTTACTGAGGCTGGTCATGTTCACACAGCCTGGTCCTCACTTCACTGAGCCTGGTCATGTTCACACAGCTGGGTCCTCTTCACTGAGCACGTTCCTGGTCCTGTTTACACAGCCTGTGCTTGGTCACTGGTACTGGTCCATGAGCTTGTACGTGGTCACTGAGCCTGTGCCTGTTCACTGAGCCTAGTCCTGTTCACACAGCCTGGTGCTGTTCACTTAGCCTGGTCATTTTGCGAAAACTATATACATACATACATACATACATATGAAAACACTATACTGACATATACATGAGGATACTGTACATACAGCCTGGTCCTGTTCACTGATACTGGTCCTGTTTACTGAGCCTGGTCATGTTCACACAGCGTGGTCATTTTGTGAGAACTATACATACATACATACGAAAAGCACTGTACGTACGACCTTTACCTGTTCGCTTAGCCTCGTCCTCTTCACAGAGTCTGATCATTTTGTGAAAACTATACATACATGCATATGAGAATACTGTACACACTGCGTGGTCCTGTGAACTGATTTTGGTCCTGTTTACTGAGCCTGGACATGTTCACACAGCCTGGTCCTCCTCACTGAGCACGGTCCTCTTCACTGAGCATGGTCATCTTTCACTGAGCCTGGTCCTCTTCACACAGCCTGTGCCTGGTCGCTGGTCCTGGTCACTGAGCTTGTACCTGGTCACTGGTCCTGTGCCTGTTCACTGAGCCTAGTGCTGTTCACGCAGCCTCGTCCCGTTCACTTAGCCTCGTCATTTTGTGAAAACTGTGCCTGGTCATACATATGAAAACACTATACTGACATACACACGAGGATACTGTACATACAGCCTGGTCCTCTTCACTGAGCATGGTCATCTTTCACTGAGCCTGGTCATGGTCACACAGCCTGGTCCTCACTTCACTGAGCCTGGTCATGTTCACACAGCTGGGTCCTCTTCACTGAGCACGTTCCTGGTCCTGTTTACACAGCCTGTGCTTGGTCACTGGTCCTGGTCACTGAGCTTGTAATCTGGTCACTGAGCCTGTGCCTGTTCACTGAGCCTAGTCCTGTTCACACAGCCTGGTCCCGTTCACACAGCCTGGTCATTTTGTGATAACTATACATACATACATACATACATACATACATACATACATACATACATATGAAAACACTATACATACATACATACATACGAAAAGCACTGTACGTACAACCTTTATCTGTTCACTTAGCCTCGTCCTCTTCACAGAGCCAGTTCATTTTGTGAGAACTATACATACATACATACGAAAAGCACTGTACGTACGACCTTTACCTGTTCACTTGGCCTGGTCCTCTTCACAGAGCCTGTTCATTTTGTGAGAAATATACATACATGCACATGAGAATACTGTACATACAGCCCGGTCCCGTTCACTGATTCTGGTCCTGTTTACTGAGCCTGATCATGTTCACACAGCCTGTCCCTCTTCACTGAGCCTGGCCCTCCTAACCGAGCCTGGTCGTCTTCACTGACCCTGTTCCTGTTCACACAGCTCCTCTTCACTGAGGACGGTTGTCTTCACTGGGCATGGTCATCTTTACTGAGCCTAGCCTTGTTCACAGAGCCTGGTCATTTTGTGAGAACTATACATACATTCGAAAAGCACTGTACGTACAACCTTTATCTGTTCACTTAGCCTCGTCCTCTTCACAGAGCCTGATCATTTTGTGAGAACTGTACATTTATACGAAAAGCACTGTACGTACAACCTTTATCTGTTCACTTAGCCTCGTCCTCTTCACAGAGCGAGTTCATTTTGTGAGAACTATACATACATACATACGAAAAGCACTGTACGTACGACCTTTACCTGTTCACTTGGCCTGGTCCTCTTCACAGAGCCTGTTCATTTTGTGAGAAATATACATACATGCATATGAGAATACTGTACATACAGCCTGGTCCTGTTTATTGAGCCTGATCATGTTCACACAGCCTGTCCCTCTTCACTGAGCCTGGCCCTCCTCACCGAGCCTGGTCGTCTTCACTGACCCTGTTCCTGTTCACACAGCTCCTCTTCACTGAGGACGGTTGTCTTCACTGGGCATGGTCATCTTTACTGAGCCTAGCCTTGTTCACAGAGCCTGGTCATTTTGTGAGAACTCTACATACATACATACATACATACATACATACATACGTATTAAAAAACAATACAGACATATGAAAAAACACTGCACATACAGCCTTCACCTGGTGACTGAGCCTGTGAAGGTTCACTGAGCCTGTGCCTGTTCACTGAGCCTGGTTCTGTTCACAGAGCCTGGTCCTGTTCACAGAGCCTGGTCCTGTTGTGACACCTGCACACACACACACACACACACACACACACACACACACACACACACACACACACACACACACACACACACACACACACACATATGAAAACACCATACATAAATGTGAAAACACTACACATACATATGAAAAAACACTGTACATGCAGCCTTCATCTGGTGACTGGGCCTGTGCCTGTTTACTGAGCCTAGTCCTGTTCACACAGCCTGGTCCTGGTCACTGAGCCTGGTGCTGTTTACACAGCCTGGTCTTCTTCACTGAGCCTGGTCCTGTCGAAAAGCGTTTAGTTAGAGTTTGAGGACCGGGAGGTGGCAACCACGATGAGCCCCTGCACACACACACACACACACACACACACACACACACACCAAGGTTCAAACAGAAAAGGGAGGTTTTATCAGAGGCTGAAAAGCTGAAAGTTTGAAGCTAAAGTAATTGAAAAGACAGAGAAAGAATACGCTTTGTGGACTTGGAGAAGGCTTTCGACCGGGTCCCTCGGGAGTACGGGGTGCCGGATCCGTTGGCGCGGGCTATCCGGTCTCTGTACGCCCGCAGTACGCGTTGCGTCCGTATCCTCGGTAATATTAACGTTCCCGGCGGGTGTTGGTCTCCGCCAGGCGAGCCCTTTTCGTCACCGGTCCTGTTTGTGACTTTCGTGGACGGGATTTCTAGACGCGGCCGGGGTCAGCGCCTCCAAATCCGAGGCCGTGGTTCTCTGCCGGAGACCGGCGGATCGCTCCCGTCGGGTGGGAACAACACGCCTGCCCGAAGCGAAGGAGTTCAAGTACCTCGGGGTCTCGTTCGCGAGCGAGGGTAAGGCGGAGCGGGAGATCGACGGGCGGATCGGTGCGGCCGCAGCAGTGGAACGGGCGCTGCGCCGGTCCGTCTTGGCGAAGAGGGAGCCGAGTCGGAAGGCGAAGCTCTCCATTTGCTGCTCGGTCTACGTTCCAGCCCTCGCCTGTGGACACAAACTCTGGGTCGCGACCGAAAGAACGAGGCAGCGGACACGAGCCGACGAAACCAGCTTCCTCCGTAGGGTGGCCGGGCTCGGCCTTAGAGATAGGGCGAGGAGCTCGGACGTCAGGAGGGAGCTCGGAGTCGAGCCGCCGCTGCTTCGCATCGAAAGGAGTCAGCTGGGGGTTGGTTCGGGCATCAAATCCGGATGCCTCCTGGACGCCTCCCGTGAGAAGTTTTCCAGGCACGTCCAACTGGGAAGAGGCCCCGGGGAAGACCCAGGACACGCTGGAGGGATTATAGCTCTCCCGGCTGGCTTGGGAACGTCTCGAGGTCCTCCCGGAACGAGCTGGAAAATGTTGCGGGTGAGAGAGGAAGCCTGGGTCGGTCTGCCGGGTGTGCTGCCACCGCGACCCGACCCCGGATAAGCGGCGGAAAATGAATGTATGGACGGAGAAAGAATAAAGAGAGAGAGAGAATAAAGAGAGACAGAGAGAATAAATAAATAGAGAGAGAGAGAGAGAGAGAGAGAGAGAGAGAGAGAGAGAGAGAGAGAGAGAGAATGTAAAAAGCCTTATTGTTGGTGTACTCACCCTTGACAGAAGCAGTGGAAATCTGGTCAGACCTGAAGAAAGGAGACTTCTGTCTCCACAAGCTTGAACAACATACTTGCACCCCCCCCCCCCCCCCCCCCGCCCCTCCTTCCTTTGGTTATTACCTCTACCAGTGCATCCGTTGCACCGTTCTCTTCCTCTCTGTCCGAGCTCAATCGATCCAGCCAATAGGGAGGCCTTGATCACCCCCATCCCTGCGGGCACACACACACACACACACACACACACACACACACACACACACACACACACACACACACCAAGGTTCAAACGGGAAAGTGGGGTTTTATCAGAGGCTGAAAAGCTGAAAGTTTGAAGCTAAAGTAATTGAAAAGACAGAGAAAGAATATGCTTTGTGGACTTGGAGAAGGCTTTCCACCGGGTCCCTCGGGAGGTTTTGTCGGGGGTGCTGCGGGAGTACGGGGGTGCCGGATCCGTTGGCACGGGCTACCCGGTCTCTGTACGCCTGCAGTAGGAGTTGTGTCCGTATCCTCGGTGTTAAGTCAGACACGTTCCCGGTGGGTGTCGGTCTCCGCCAGGCGAGCCGTTTATCACCGGTCCTGTTTGTGACTCTCACGGACAGGAGTTCTAGACGCAGCCGGGGGAGAGGAGGGCGGATGAAATCCGGTTCGGGGGCCTCGGGATCGCCTCTCTGCTGTTTGCAGAAGATGTGGTCCTGTTTGCTTCCTCGGACCGTGACCTCCGGCATTCGCTGGGGCGTTTTGCAGCCGAGCGCGAAGCGGCAGGGATGAGAGTTGGAGAGTTGAACCAAATCCGAGGCCGTGGTTCTCTGCCGGAAACCGGTGGATCGCTCCCTTCGGGTGGGGACAACACGCCTGCCCCAAGCGAAGGAGTTCAAGTACCTCGGGGTCTCGTTCGCGAGCGAGGGTAAGGCGGAGCGGGAGATCGACGGGCGGATCGGTGCGGCCGCCGCAGCAGTAACACAGGCGCTGCACCGGTTCGTCTTGGCGAAGAGGGAGCTGAGTCGGAAGGCGAAGCTCTGCATTTACTGGTCAGTCTACGTTCCAAACCCTCGCCTGTGGACACGAACTCTGGGTCGTGACCGAAAGAACGAGGTAGCGGATACAAGCGGCCGAAATGAGCTTCCTCCGTAGGGTGGCCGAGAGAGAGAGACAGAGAGAGAGAGAGCGAGAGAGAGAGAGGGAGAGGGGGAGAGAGAGAGAGAGAGAGAGAGAGAGAGAGAGAGAGAGAGAGAGAGAGAGAGAGAGAGAGAATGTAAAAAGCCTTATTTGTCATGTACTCACCCTTGATAGAAGCAGTGGACAGCTGGTCAGACCCGAAGGAAAGAGACTTCTGTCTCCACAAGCTTAAACAACATACTTGCAGCCCTCCCTTCCTCTGGTTATCACCTCTTCCAGTGCATCCGTTGCACCGTTCTCTTCCTCTCTGTCCGAGCTCAATCGCTCCAGTCGTTAGGGAGGCCTTGATCACCGCACCTCTGCACACACACACACACACACCAAGGTTGAAACAGAAAAAAAAAGATTCCTGTGTCAGTCCGTTATCTCACCTCGCGCCAGCAAACTAAATCAGGCTTCTTCTCCCCCCTTCCTCTCACATCCACACAGGCTGCTGCGACTCTGCTGACAGGGCTTTTCCAAAATGATATATTTTTTTAAAACTCGCTCAAAGGCTCAAAACTCCTCATAAAACAACCAAAGTGCTTGAAATGCAAACATCTTATTACATTGATGTATTGAATCGAGTCCTATGAGCACAAGTTGGCAGACCCTTTAGAAAAACATATCTGCTCTGTTAACGGCATGCCGACATGCCGAGGAACTCGCGGTCCTACTTCGACTTCTAGCCGCTCGTGTTCTTCCTTAATGGTCAAGTCAAGTGGGGCTTCCCTCTCTCAGACACACACACACACACACACACAGACAGACAGACTCTAGAAAAGGCCCGCGATGTCGTGAGCGATGAACCGAGTGGAGTTATCTAAAAGTTTTGTAACGTGTAAAAAGCCTTATTGGTCATGTACTCACCACCCTTGATAGAATCAGTGGACATCTGGTCAGACCTGAAGAAAGGAGACTTCTGTCTCCACAAGCTTGAACAACATACTCGCAGCCCTCCCTTCCTCTAGTAATAACGTCTTCCAGTGCATCCGTTGCACCGTTCTCTTCCTCTCTGTCCGAGCTCAATCGCTCCAGTCGTTAGGGAGGCCTTGATCACCGCACCTCTGCACACACACACACACACACACCAAGGTTAAAACAGAAAAAAAAAAGATTCCTGTGTCAGTCAGTTATCTCACCTCGCGCCAGCAAACTAAATCAGGCTTCTTCTCCCCCCTTCCTCTCACATCCACACAGGCTGCCGCGACTCTGCTGACAGGGCTTTTCCAAAATGATATATTTTTTTTTAAAACTCGCTCAAAGGCTCAAAACTCCTCATAAAACAACCAAAGTGCTTGAAATGCAAACATCTTATTACATTGATGTATTGAATCGAGTCCTATGAGCACAAGTCGGCAGACCCTTTAGAAAAACACATCTGCTCTGTTAACGGCATGCCGACATGCCGAGGAACTCGCGGTCCTACTTCGACTTCTAGCCACTCGTGTTCTTCCTTAATGGTCAAGTCAAGTGGGGCTTCCCTCTCTCAGACACACACACACAGACAGACAGACTCTAGAAAAGGCTGCGATGTCGTGAGCGATGAACCGAGTGGAGTTATCTAAAAGTTTTGTAACGTGTAAAAAGCCTTATTGGTCATGTACTCACCACCCTTGATAGAATCAGTGGACATCTGGTCAGACCTGAAGAAAGGAGACTTCTGTCTCCACAAGCTTGAACAACATACTCGCAGCCCTCCCTTCCTCTAGCAATAACGTCTTCCAGTGCATCCGTTGCACCGTTCTCTTCCTCTCTGTCCGAGCTCAATCGCTCCAGTCGTTAGGGAGGCCTTGATCACCGCTCCTCTGCACACACACACACACCAAGGTTGAAACAGAAAAAAAGATTCCTGTGTCAGTCCGTTATCTCACCTCGCGCCAGCAAACTAAATGAGGCTTCTTCTCCCCCCTTCCTCTCACATCCACACAGGCTGCTGCGACTCTGCTGACAGGGCTTTTCCAAAATGATTTTTTTTTTAAAAACTCGCTCAAAGGCTCAAAACTCCTCATAAAACAACCAAAGTGCTTGAAATGCAAACATCTTATTACATTGATGTATTGAATCGAGTCCTATGAGCACAAGTCGGCAGACCCTTTAGAAAAACATATCTGCTCTGTTAACGGCATGCCGACATGCCGAGGAACTCGCGGTCCTACTTCGACTTCTAGCCACTCGTGTTCTTCCTTAATGGTCAAGTCAAGTGGGGCTTCCCTCTCTCAGACACACACACACACACACACACACGCACACACAGACAGACTCTAGAAAAGGCTGCGATGTCGTGAGCGATGAACCGAGTGGAGTTATCTAAAAGTTTTGTAACGTGTAAAAAGCCTTATTGGTCATGTACTCACCACCCTTGATAGAATCAGTGGACATCTGGTCAGACCTGAAGAAAGGAGACTTCTGTCTCCACAAGCTTGAACAACATACTCGCAGCCCTCCCTTCCTCTAGTAATAACGTCTTCCAGTGCATCCGTTGGACCGTTCTCTTCCTCTCTGTCCGAGCTCAATCGCTCCAGTCGTTAGGGAGGCCTTGATCACCGCTCCTCTGCACACACACACACACACACACACCAAGGTTGAAACAGACAAGAAGACGGCAGGGATGTTGTCAGAGGCACATTCCTGTGTCGGTCCGTTATCTCACCCGGCGCCAGCAAAAGTAACTCAGGGCCTGGTTCCTCCTCATCGCTCTCTTTATCGCTCTCACTGGCCTCCTCCTCTGCTCTGTCTCTCTCTCTGTCTCTGTCTCTGTCTCTATCCCTGTCAAGAAGGCTACCGGGCCGTCGTCTCAGTTCTCTACAAACTTGTCAAGAAGGTTTCTCCCACCCAACCCCGTTCCTCTCTCAAACACACACATCCATCCAAACAGGCTTGTGCGACTCTGCAGACAGGGCTTTTCCAAAATTATATATTTTCATAAAACTCATTCAAAGTCTCAAAACTTCTCATGAAACAACCAAAGTGCTTGAAATGTAAACATCGCATTACATTGATGTATTGAATTAGGTCCTGTGAGCACAAGTCTGCAGACCCTTTAGAAAAAATATCTGCTCTGTTAGCAGCGTGCCGACGTGCCGAGGAACTCGTGGTCGGACTTGTGCACTCTTCCCCCCTCGCGTTTCCAAATCAGAGGTCAGTTTGCAAGTGGAGAACCAGACCCGCCGTGAGAGAATGAATGACATTGCAACGGAAGGCACAGCCAACGCCGGCACTACAGCAAGCGCTCTGTTCCTCATCATCTTTCTCTTTATCGCTCTCACTGTCCTCCTCCTCTGCTCTCTCTTTTTCTCTCTCTCTCTGTCTCTGTCTCTATCTCCAGTTTGTGGAGCTGGACACGAAAACAGGCGACTCGACCGTTGAACGGCTTGTGCGTGTGCACATATCTTCGTCAGAGGCAAATCCCTGAATCGGGCCGTCGTCTCAGTTCTCTACAAACTTGTCAAGAAGGTTTTCCGCCACCCAACCCCATTCCTCTCTCACACACACACACACACACACACACACACACACACACACACACACACACACACACACCAAGGTTGAAACAGAAGAAAAGACGGCAGGGATGTTGTCAGAGGCACATTCCTGTGTCGGTCCGTTATCTCACCCGGCGCCAGCAAAAGTAACTCAGGGCCTGGTTCCTCCTCATCGCTCTCTTTATCGCTCTCACTGGCCTCCTCCTCTGCTCTGTCTCTCTCTCTGTCTCTGTCTCTATCCCTGTCAAGAAGGCTACCGGGCCGTCGTCTCAGTTCTCTACAAACTTGTCAAGAAGGTTTCTCCCACCCAACCCCGTTCCTCTCTCAAACACACACATCCATCCAAACAGGCTCCCGCGACTCTGCAGACAGGGCTTTTCCAAAATTATATATTTTCATAAAACTCATTCAAAGTCTCAAAACTTCTCATGAAACAACCAAAGTGCTTGAAATGTAAACATCGCATTACATTGATGTATTGAATTAGGTCCTGTGAGCACAAGTCTGCAGACCCTTTAGAAAAAATATCTGCTCTGTTAGCAGCGTGCCGACGTGCCGAGGAACTCGTGGTCAGACTTGTGCACTATTCCCCCCTCGCGTTTCCAAATCAGAGGTCAGTTTGCAACTGGAGAACCAGACCCGCCGTGAGAGAATGAATGACATTGCAACGGAAGGCACAGCCAACTCCGGCACTACAGCCAACTCCGGCACTACAGCCAGCGCTCTGTTCCTCATCATCTCTCTCGTTATCGCTCTCACTGGCCTCCTCCTCTGCTCTGTCTTTTTCTACAAACCTGTCAAGAAGGCTACCGGGCCGTCGTCTCAGCTCTCTACAAACTTGTCAAGAAGGTTTCTCCCACCCAACCCCGTTCCTCTCTCAAACACACACATCCATCCAAACAGGCTTGTGCGACTCTGCAGACAGGGCTTTTCCAAAATTATATATTTTCATAAAACTCATTCAAAGTCTCAAAACTTCTCATGAAACAACCAAAGTGCTTGAAATGTAAACATCGCATTACATTGATGTATTGAATTAGGTCCTGTGAGCACAAGTCTGCAGACCCTTTAGAAAAAATATCTGCTCTGTTAGCAGCGTGCCGACGTGCCGAGAAACTCGTGGTCAGACTTGTGCACTCTTCCGCCGTCGAGTTTCCAAATCAGAGGTCAGTTTGCAAGTGGAGAACCAGACCCGCCGTGAGAGAATGAATGACATTGCAACGGAAGGCACAGCCAACGCCGGCACTACAGCAAGCGCTCTGTTCCTCATCATCTTTCTCTTTATCGCTCTCACTGTCCTCCTCCTCTGCTCTCTCTTTTTCTCTCTCTCTCTGTCTCTGTCTCTATCTCCAGTTTGTGGAGCGGGACACGAAAACAGGCGACTCGACCGTTGAACGGCTTGTGCGAGAGCAGATATCTTCGTCAGAGGCAAATCCCTGAATCGGGCCGTCGTCTCAGTTCTCTACAAACTTGCCAAGAAGGTTTTCCGCCACCCAACCCCATTCCTCTCTCTCTCACACACACACACACACACACACACACACACACACACACACACCAAGGTTAAAACAGAAGAAAAGAGGGGAGGTGGGTTGTCAGAGGCACATTCCTGTGCCGGTCAGTTATCTCAACTCGCGCCAGCAAAGTAACTCAGGGCCTGGTTCCTCCTCATCGCTCTCTTTATCGCTCTCACTGGCCTCCTCCTCTGCTCTGTGTCTCTCTCTGTCTCTGTCTCTATCCCTGTCAAGAAGGCTACCGGGCCGTCGTCTCAGCTCTCTACAAACTTGTCAAGAAGGTTTCTCCCACCCAACCCCGTTCCTCTCTCAAACACACACATCCATCCAAACAGGCTCCCGCGACTCTGCAGACAGGGCTTTTCCAAAATTATATATTTTCATAAAACTTATTCAAAGTCTCAAAACTTCTCGTGAAACAACCAAAGTGCTTGAAATGTAAACATCGCATTACATTGATGTATTGAATTAGGTCCTGTGAGCACAAGTCTGCAGACCCTTTAGAAAAAATATCTGCTCTGTTAGCAGCGTGCCGACGTGCCGAGGAACTCGTGGTCAGACTTGTGCGCTATTCCCCCCTCGCGTTTCCAAATCAGAGGTCAGTTTGCAACTGGAGAACCAGACCCGCCGTGAGAGAATGAATGACATTGCAACGGAAGGCACAGCCAACTCCGGCACTACAGCCAACTCCGGCACTACAGCCAGCGCTCTGTTCCTCATCATCTCTCTCTTTATCGCTCTCACTGGCCTCCTCCTCTGCTCTGTCTTTTTCTACAAACCTGTCAAGAAGGCTACCGGGCCGTCGTCTCAGCTCTCTACAAACTTGTCAAGAAGGTTTCTCCCACCCAACCCCGTTCCTCTCTCAAACACACACATCCATCCAAACAGGCTTGTGCGACTCTGCAGACAGGGCTTTTCCAAAATTATATATTTTCATAAAACTCATTCAAAGTCTCAAAACTCCTCGTGAAACAACCAAAGTGCTTGAAATGTAAACATCGCATTACATTGATGTATTGAATTAGGTCCTGTGAGCACAAGTCTGCAGACCCTTTAGAAAAAATATCTGCTCTGTTAGCAGCGTGCCGACATGCCGAGGAACTCGTGGTCAGACTTGTGCACTCTTCCCCCGTCGAGTTTCCAAATCAGAGGTCAGTTTGCAAGTGGAGAACCAGACCCGCCGTGAGAGAATGAATGACATTGCAACGGAAGGCACAGCCAAGGCCGGCACTACAGCAAGCGCTCTGTTCCTCATCATCTTTCTCTTTATCGCTCTCACTGTCCTCCTCCTCTGCTCTCTCTTTTTCTCTCTCTCTCTCTGTCTCTGTCTCTATCTCCAGTTTGTGGAGCGGGACACGAAAACAGGCGACTCGACCGTTGAACGGCTTGTGCGTGTGCACATATCTTCGTCAGAGGCAAATCCCTGAATCGGGCCGTCGTCTCAGTTCTCTACAAACTTGTCAAGAAGGTTTTCTGCCACCCAACCCCATTCCTCTCTCTCACACACACACAAACACACACACACACACACACACACACACACACACACACACACACACACACACACACACACACACACACACACACACACACACACCAAGGTTAAAACAGAAGAAAAGAGGGGAGGTGGGTTGTCAGAGGCACATTCCTGTGCCGGTCAGTTATCTCAACTCGCGCCAGCAAAGTAACTCAGGGCCTGGTTCCTCCTCATCGCTCTCTTTATCGCTCTCACTGGCCTCCTCCTCTGCTCTGTCTCTCTCTCTGTCTCTGTCTCTATCCCTGTCAAGAAGGCTACCGGGCCGTCGTCTCAGCTCTCTACAAACTTGTCAAGAAGGTTTCTCCCACCCAACCCCGTTCCTCTCTCAAACACACACATCCATCCAAACAGGCTTGTGCGACTCTGCAGACAGGGCTTTTCCAAAATTATATATTTTCATAAAACTCATTCAAAGTCTCAAAACTCCTCGTGAAACAACCAAAGTGCTTGAAATGTAAACATCGCATTACATTGATGTATTGAATTAGGTCCTGTGAGCACAAGTCTGCAGACCCTTTAGAAAAAATATCTGCTCTGTTAGCAGCGTGCCGACGTGCCGAGGAACTCGTGGTCAGACTTGTGCACTATTCCCCCCTCGCGTTTCCAAATCAGAGGTCAGTTTGCAACTGGAGAACCAGACCCGCCGTGAGAGAATGAATGACATTGCAACGGAAGGCACAGCCAACTCCGGCACAGCCAACTCCGGCACTACAGCCAGCGCTCTGTTCCTCATCATCTCTCTCTTTATCGCTCTCACTGGCCTCCTCCTCTGCTCTGTCTTTTTCTACAAACCTGTCAAGAAGGCTACCGGGCCGTCGTCTCAGCTCTCTACAAACTTGTCAAGAAGGTTTCTCCCACCCAACCCCGTTCCTCTCTCAAACACACACATCCATCCAAACAGGCTTGTGCGACTCTGCAGACAGGGCTTTTCCAAAATTATATATTTTCATAAAACTCATTCAAAGTCTCAAAACTTCTCATGAAACAACCAAAGTGCTTGAAATGTAAACATCGCATTACATTGATGTATTGAATTAGGTCCTGTGAGCACAAGTCTGCAGACCCTTTAGAAAAAATATCTGCTCTGTTAGCAGCGTGCCGACGTGCCGAGGAACTCGTGGTCAGACTTGTGCAGTCTTCCGCCGTCGAGTTTCCAAATCAGAGGTCAGTTTGCAACTGGAGAACCAGACCCGCCGTGAGAGAATGAATGACATTGCAACGGAAGGCACAGCCAACGCCGGCACTACAGCAAGCGCTCTGTTCCTCATCATCTTTCTCTTTATCGCTCTCACTGTCCTCCTCCTCTGCTCTCTCTTTTTCTCTCTCTCTCTGTCTCTGTCTCTATCTCCAGTTTGTGGAGCGGGACACGAAAACAGGCGACTCGACCGTTGAACGGCTTGTGCGAGAGCAGATATCTTCGTCAGAGGCAAATCCCTGAATCGGGCCGTCGTCTCAGTTCTCTACAAACTTGCCAAGAAGGTTTTCCGCCACCCAACCCCATTCCTCTCTCTCTCTCACACACACACACACACACACACACACACACACACACACACACACACACACACACACACACACACACACACACACACACACACACACACCAAGGTTAAAACAGACAAGAAGACGGCAGGGATGTTGTCAGAGGCACATTCCTGTGTCGGTCCGTTATCTCACCCGGCGCCAGCAAAAGTAACTCAGGGCCTGGTTCCTCCTCATCGCTCTCTTTATCGCTCTCACTGGCCTCCTCCTCTGCTCTGTCTCTCTCTCTGTCTCTGTCTCTGTCTCTATCCCTGTCAAGAAGGCTACCGGGCCGTCGTCTCAGTTCTCTACAAACTTGTCAAGAAGGTTTCTCCCACCCAACCCCGTTCCTCTCTCAAACACACACATCCATCCAAACAGGCTTGTGCGACTCTGCAGACAGGGCTTTTCCAAAATTATATATTTTCATAAAACTCATTCAAAGTCTCAAAACTCCTCATGAAACAACCAAAGTGCTTGAAATGTAAACATCGCATTACATTGATGTATTGAATTAGGTCCTGTGAGCACAAGTCTGCAGACCCTTTAGAAAAAATATCTGCTCTGTTAGCAGCGTGCCGACGTGCCGAGGAACTCGTGGTCAGACTTGTGCACTATTCCCCCGTCGGGTTTCCAAATCAGAGGTCAGTTTGCAAGTGGAGAACCAGACCCGCCGTGAGAGAATGAATGACATTGCAACGGAAGGCACAGCCAACTCCGGCACAGCCAACTCCGGCACTACAGCCAGCGCTCTGTTCCTCATCATCGCTCTCTTTATCGCTCTGACTGGCCTCCTCCTCTGCTCTGTCTTTTTCTACAAACCTGTCAAGAAGGCTACCGGGCCGTCGTCTCAGCTCTCTACAAACTTGTCAAGAACGTTTCTCCCACCCAACCCCATTCCTCTCTCAAACACACACATCCATCCAAACAGGCTCCCGCGACTGTGCAGACAGGGCTTTTCCAAAATTATATATTTTCATAAAACTCATTCAAAGTCTCAAAACTCCTCATGAAACAACCAAAGTGCTTGAAATGTAAACATCGCATTACATTGATGTATTGAATTAGGTCCTGTGAGCACAAGTCTGCAGACCCTTTAGAAAAAATATCTGCTCTGTTAGCAGCGTGCCGACGTGCCGAGGAACTCGTGGTCGGACTTGTGCACTATTCCCCCGTCGGGTTTCCAAATCAGAGGTCAGTTTGCAAGTGGAGAACCAGACCCGCCGTGAGAGAATGAATGACATTGCAACGGAAGGCACAGCCAAGGCCGGCACTACAGCAAGCGCTCTGTTCCTCATCATCTTTCTCTTTATCGCTCTCACTGTCCTCCTCCTCTGCTCTCTCTTTTTCTCTCTCTCTCTCTGTCTCTGTCTCTATCTCCAGTTTGTGGAGCGGGACACGAAAACAGGCGACTCGACCGTTGAACGGCTTGTGCGTGTGCACATATCTTCGTCAGAGGCAAATCCCTGAATCGGGCCGTCGTCTCAGTTCTCTACAAACTTGTCAAGAAGGTTTTCCGCCACCCAACCCCATTCCTCTCTCTCTCTCACACACACACACACACACACCAAGGTTAAAACAGAAGAAAAGAGGGGAGGTGGGTTGTCAGAGGCACATTCCTGTGCCGGTCAGTTATCTCAACTCGCGCCAGCAAAGTAACTCAGGGCCTGGTTCCTCCTCATCGCTCTCTTTATCGCTCTCACTGGCCTCCTCCTCTGCTCTGTCTCTCTCTCTGTCTCTGTCTCTGTCTCTATCCCTGTCAAGAAGGCTACCGGGCCGTCGTCTCAGTTCTCTACAAACTTGTCAAGAAGGTTTCTCCCACCCAACCCCGTTCCTCTCTCAAACACACACATCCATCCAAACAGGCTTGTGCGACTCTGCAGACAGGGCTTTTCCAAAATTATATATTTTCATAAAACTCATTCAAAGTCTCAAAACTTCTCGTGAAACAACCAAAGTGCTTGAAATGTAATCATCGCATTACATTGATGTATTGAATTAGGTCCTGTGAGCACAAGTCTGCAGACCCTTTCGAAAAAATATCTGCTCTGTTAGCAGCGTGCCGACGTGCCGAGGAACTCGTGGTCAGACTTGTGCACTATTCCCCCCTCGCGTTTCCAAATCAGAGGTCAGTTTGCAACTGGAGAACCAGACCCGCCGTGAGAGAATGAATGACATTGCAACGGAAGGCACAGCCAACTCCGGCACTACAGCCAACTCCGGCACTACAGCCAGCGCTCTGTTCCTCATCATCTCTCTCTTTTTTCGCTCTCACTGGCCTCCTCCTCTGCTCTGTCTTTTTCTACAAACCTGTCAAGAAGGCTACCGGGCCGTCGTCTCAGCTCTCTACAAACTTGTCAAGAAGGTTTCTCCCACCCAACCCCGTTCCTCTCTCAAACACACACATCCATCCAAACAGGCTTGTGCGACTCTGCAGACAGGGCTTTTCCAAAATTATATATTTTCATAAAACTCATTCAAAGTCTCAAAACTCCTCGTGAAACAACCAAAGTGCTTGAAATGTAAACATCGCATTACATTGATGTATTGAATTAGGTCCTGTGAGCACAAGTCTGCAGACCCTTTAGAAAAAATATCTGCTCTGTTAGCAGCGTGCCGACATGCCGAGGAACTCGTGGTCAGACTTGTGCACTCTTCCCCGTCGAGTTTCCAAATCAGAGGTCAGTTTGCAAGTGGAGAACCAGACCCGCCGTGAGAGAATGAATGACATTGCAACGGAAGGCACAGCCAAGGCCGGCACTACAGCAAGCGCTCTGTTCCTCATCATCTTTCTCTTTATCGCTCTCACTGTCCTCCTCCTCTGCTCTCTCTTTTTCTCTCTCTCTCTCTGTCTCTGTCTCTATCTCCAGTTTGTGGAGCGGGACACGAAAACAGGCGACTCGACCGTTGAACGGCTTGTGCGTGTGCACATATCTTCGTCAGAGGCAAATCCCTGAATCGGGCCGTCGTCTCAGTTCTCTACAAACTTGTCAAGAAGGTTTTCTGCCACCCAACCCCATTCCTCTCTCTCACACACACACACACACACACACACACACACACACACACACCAAGGTTAAAACAGAAGAAAAGAGGGGAGGTGGGTTGTCAGAGGCACATTCCTGTGCCGGTCAGTTATCTCAACTCGCGCCAGCAAAGTAACTCAGGGCCTGGTTCCTCCTCATCGCTCTCTTTATCGCTCTCACTGGCCTCCTCCTCTGCTCTGTCTCTCTCTCTGTCTCTGTCTCTGTCTCTATCCCTGTCAAGAAGGCTACCGGGCCGTCGTCTCAGTTCTCTACAAACTTGTCAAGAAGGTTTCTCCCACCCAACCCCGTTCCTCTCTCAAACACACACATCCATCCAAACAGGCTCCCGCGACTCTGCAGACAGGGCTTTTCCAAAATTATATATTTTCATAAAACTCATTCAAAGTCTCAAAACTTCTCGTGAAACAACCAAAGTGCTTGAAATGTAAACATCGCATTACATTGATGTATTGAATTAGGTCCTGTGAGCACAAGTCTGCAGACCCTTTCGAAAAAATATCTGCTCTGTTAGCAGCGTGCCGACGTGCCGAGGAACTCGTGGTCAGACTTGTGCACTATTCCCCCCTCGCGTTTCCAAATCAGAGGTCAGTTTGCAAGTGGAGAACCAGACCCGCCGTGAGAGAATGAATGACATTGCAACGGAAGGCACAGCCAACTCCGGCACTACAGCCAACTCCGGCACTACAGCCAGCGCTCTGTTCCTCATCATCTCTCTCTTTATCGCTCTCACTGGCCTCCTCCTCTGCTCTGTCTTTTTCTACAAACCTGTCAAGAAGGCTACCGGGCCGTCGTCTCAGCTCTCTACAAACTTGTCAAGAAGGTTTCTCCCACCCAACCCCGTTCCTCTCTCAAACACACACATCCATCCAAACAGGCTTGTGCGACTCTGCAGACAGGGCTTTTCCAAAATTATATATTTTCATAAAACTCATTCAAAGTCTCAAAACTCCTCGTGAAACAACCAAAGTGCTTGAAATGTAAACATCGCATTACATTGATGTATTGAATTAGGTCCTGTGAGCACAAGTCTGCAGACCCTTTAGAAAAAATATCTGCTCTGTTAGCAGCATGCCGACATGCCGAGGAACTCGTGGTCAGACTTGTGCACTCTTCCCCCGTCGAGTTTCCAAATCAGAGGTCAGTTTGCAAGTGGAGAACCAGACCCGCCGTGAGAGAATGAATGACATTGCAACGGAATGCACAGCCAACTCCGGCACAGCAAACTCCGGCACTTCAGCCAGCGCTCTGTTCCTCATCATCTCTCTCTTTATCGCTCTCACTGGCCTCCTCCTCTGCTCTGTCTTTTTCTACAAACCTGTCAAGAAGGCTACCGGGCCGTCGTCTCAGTTCTCTACAAACTTGTCAAGAAGGTTTCTCCCACCCAACCCCGTTCCTCTCTCAAACACACACATCCATCCAAACAGGCTTGTGCGACTCTGCAGACAGGGCTTTTCCAAAATTATATATTTTCATAAAACTCATTCAAAGTCTCAAAACTCCTCATGAAACAACCAAAGTGCTTGAAATGTAAACATCGCATTACATTGATGTATTGAATTAGGTCCTGTGAGCACAAGTCTGCAGACCCTTTAGAAAAAATATCTGCTCTGTTAGCAGCGTGCCGACGTGCCGAGGAACTCGTGGTCAGACTTGTGCACTATCCCCCCCTCGCGTTTCCAAATCAGAGGTCAGTTTGCAACTGGAGAACCAGACCCGCCGTGAGAGAATGAATGACATTGCAACGGAAGGCACAGCCAACTCCGGCACAGCCAACTCCGGCACTACAGCCAGCGCTCTGTTCCTCATCATCTCTCTCTTTATCGCTCTCACTGGCCTCCTCCTCTGCTCTGTCTTTTTCTACAAACCTGTCAAGAAGGCTACCGGGCCGTCGTCTCAGTTCTCTACAAACTTGTCAAGAAGGTTTCTCCCACCCAACCCCGTTCCTCTCTCAAACACACACATCCATCCAAACAGGCTCCCGCGACTGTGCAGACAGGGCTTTTCCAAAATTATATATTTTCATAAAACTCATTCAAAGTCTCAAAACTCCTCATGAAACAACCAAAGTGCTTGGAATGTAAACATCGCATTACATTGATGTATTGAATTAGGTCCTGTGAGCACAAGTCTGCAGACCCTTTAGAAAAAATATCTGCTCTGTTAGCAGCGTGCCGACATGCCGAGGAACTCGTGGTCAGACTTGTGCACTCTTCCCCCGTCGAGTTTCCAAATCAGAGGTCAGTTTGCAAGTGGAGAACCAGACCCGCCGTGAGAGAATGAATGACATTGCAACGGAAGGCACAGCCAACGCCGGCACTACAGCAAGCGCTCTGTTCCTCATCATCTCTCTCTCTTTATCGCTCTCACTGTCCTCCACTGCAAAGGCTGCGATTTCTTGAGCGATTAACCGAGTGGAGTTATCTAAAAGTTTTGCAACATGTGAAATAATATGTCTCAAACGTCATTGAGTGAAAATAAAAAACAGAGTCTCATGGTGGAGTCGGGTAATTTATTGTACAAAGGTTGCAAAATGTCATGGCAGTGGTAGCACAGCGACTGAATCCAGGTTCCTCGACGACACTACAGCACTCTCTCCCTCTACTTCTTTCACACACACACACACACACACACACACACACACACACACACACACACACACACACACACACACACACACACACACACGCCAAGGTTGAAACAGAAAGAAAGGGAGGGTGGGGTGGGGTGTGGTGGGGTGGGGGGGTTGTCAGAGGCACATTCCTAAACCGTGCCATCGTCTCTACTCGCGCCAACCAAGTAAATCTCTCTCTCTCTCTCTCTCTCTCTCCCTCTCCCTCTCTCTAGTTCAACATTTTCACGTTCTATCCAAGCGCCCTCTGCTGCCGATTCGACTTCTCGTCGCCCGTGTTCTTTCTCACCGACCAAGTCAAGGGAGGGGGGGGGGGGGGACTTCCCTCTTTCAGACACACTCTATGCAAAGGCTGCGATTTCTTGAACGATGAACCGAGCAGAGTTATCTAAAAGTTTTGCAACATGTGAAATAAAATGTCTCAAACGTCATTGAATGGAAATTTTTTAAAAAAAAAGTCTCAGGATGGAGTCGTGAAATTTATTGTACACAGGTTACAAAATGTCATGGCAATGGTAGCACCGCCACTGAATCCAGGTTCCTCGACGGCACTACAGCGCTCTCTCATTGTACTTGTCCCCCCCCTCCGTTCCTCCCTTCCTTCCTCAGACACACACACCCACACAGGGTCTTGCAACCCTGCTGACAGGACTCTTCCAAAATGAGTCTACGGTGGCACACAATCGCCTGATGAAAGTTACAAAGTTGTTTCTGAGTATATTCAATGACAACAAAAGTTGTACTCTCTCTCTCTCTCCCTCTCTCTCTCTCTAGTTCAACATTTTCACGTTCTATCCAAGCGCCCTCTGCTGCCGATTCGACTTCTCGTCGCCCGTGTTCTTTCTCACCGACCAAGTCAAGGGAGGGGGGGGGGGGGGGGACTTCCCTCTTTCAGACACACTCTATGCAAAGGCTGCGATTTCTTGAACGATGAACCGAGCAGAGTTATCTAAAAGTTTTGCAACATGTGAAATAAAATGTCTCAAACGTCATTGAATGGAAATTTAAAAAAAAAAAGTCTCAGGATGGAGTCGTGAAATTTATTGTACACAGGTTACAAAATGTCATGGCAATGGTAGCACCGCCACTGAATCCAGGTTCCTCGACGGCACTACAGCGCTCTCTCATTGTACTTGTCCCCCCCCCCTCCGTTCCTCCCTTCCTTCCTCAGACACACACACCCACACAGGGTCTTGCAACCCTGCTGACAGGACTCTTCCAAAATGAGTCTACGGTGGCACACAATCGCCTGATGAAAGTTACAAAGTTGTTTCTGAGTATATTCAATGACAACAAAAGTTGTACTCTCTCTCTCTCTCCCTCTCCCTCTCTCTAGTTCAACATTTTCACGTTCTATCCAAGCGCCCTCTGCTGCCGATTCGACTTCTCGTCGCCCGTGTTCTTTCTCACCGACCAAGTCAAGGGAGGGGGGGGGGGGGGGGGGGGGGGGACTTCCCTCTTTCAGACACACTCTATGCAAAGGCTGCGATTTCTTGAACGATGAACCGAGCAGAGTTATCTAACAGTTTTGCAACATGTGAAATAAAATGTCTCAAACGTCATTGAATGGAAATTAAAAAAAAAAAAAAAGTCTCAGGATGGAGTCGTGAAATTTATTGTACACAGGTTACAAAATGTCATGGCAATGGTAGCACCGCCACTGAATCCAGGTTCCTCGACGGCACTACAGCGCTCTCTCATTGTACTTGTCCCCCCCCCCCCCCCCTCCGTTCCTCCCTTCCTTCCTCAGACACACACACCCACACACAGGGTCTTGCAACCCTGCTGACAGGACTCTTCCAAAATGAGTCTACGGTGGCACACAATCGCCTGATGAAGTTACAAAGTTGTTTCTGAGTATATTCAATGACAACAAAAGTTGTACGAGTGTGTAGTTTGGGTTTTGGGCCACAGGCAAAAACGACTCCCCCTTCGAGCGACACGTGTCAAGATATGAAATGTGAAAGCTTCGCACACAAGTCACACGACGCCTCGCCGGCCTCCCAATGATCACAGGACACAGAAAGTTGTAGTATACTGTTTTATTTTGTATAGTTATCACCCCCGGTGTTACAAGCAATGACACACACACACACACACACACTTCTCCGACCCAAGGTCGCGGTTCCACGTTATTCCACATCCTCCCCTTGTCCTCGGGCCAGAGTGTATCTAATGGTCCTGCAAGGTAGGGGATGGCACCGTTGGAATCGCGACGACCGTATTAGTGGGAGACAGCAAACTCGAGTCCCGCCGACCTTCGATTAAAGCTACGCTAGCCGAAGAAGCAAAAACAAAAAGAACAATTTAGATAAGTGCCTTCCCGAGGTCCCACAAGCTCGGGGTCGGAACCGTTGGAATCGCGACGACCGTATTAGTGGGAGACGGCAAACTCGAGTCCCGCCGACCTTCGATTAAAGCTACGCAAGCCGAAGAAGCGAAAACAAAATGGCCGATTAATAAAAAAGGTTCCTTCCCGAGGTCCAACAAGCTCGGGGTCGGAACCGTTGGAATCGCGACGTCCGCATTAGTGGGAGGCCGAAAACTCGAGTCCTTCCGACTTTCCGCGAAAGCTACACGAGCCGAAGAAGGAAAAAAACAAAATGGCCGAATTTTCAAAAGTGCCTTCCCGAGGTCCCACGAGCTCGGCGACGGGATCGTTGGAACCGCGACGGCCGTATTAGTGGGAGGCAGCGAACTCCAGTCCTTTCGAGTTTGGGTGAGAGCCGCACGAGCCGAAGAAGCAAAAACAAAATGGCCGATTTGAAAAAAAGTGCCTTCCCGAGGTCTCACGAGCTCGGCGAGGGGATCGTTGGAACCGTGACGGCCGTATTAGCGGGAGGCCGAAAACTCGATTCCGTCCGAGTTTGCGTGAAAGCCACACGAGCCGAAGAAGCAAAAACAAAATGGCCGATTTGCAAAAAGTGCCTCCCCGAGGTCCCACGAGCTCGGCGAAGGCATCGTTGGAACCGCGACGGCCGTATTAGTGGGAGCGCAGCGAACCCGAGTCCTTCCGAGTTTGCGTGAAAGCCGCACGAGCCGAAGAAGCAAAAACAAAATGGCCGATTTGCAAAAAGTGCCTTCCCGAGGTCCCACGAGCTCGGCGAGGGGATCGTTGGAACCGCGGCGGCCGTATTAGTGGGAGGCCGAAAACTCGAGTCAGTCCGAGTTTGCGTGAAAGCCGCACGAGCCGAAGAAGCAAAAACAAAATGGCCGATTTGCAAAAAGTGCCTTCCCGAGGTCCCACGAGCTCGGCGAAGGGATCGTTGGAACCGCGGCGGCCGTATTAGTGGGAGGCCGAAAACTCGATTCCGTCCGAGTTTGCGTGAAAGCCGCACGAGCCGAAGAAGCAAAAACAAAATGGCCGATTTGCAAAAAGTGCCTTCCCGAGGTCCCACGAGCTCGGCGAGGGGATCGTTGGAACCGCGACGGCCGTATTAGTGGGAGGCCGAAAACCCGAGTCCGTCCGAGTTTGCGTGAAAGCCGCACGAGCCGAAGAAGCAAAAACAAAATGGCCGATTTGCAAAAAGTGCCTTCCCGAGGTCCCACGAGCTCGGCGAGGGGATCGTTGGAACCGCGGCGGCCGTATTAGTGGGAGGCCGAAAACTCGAGTCCGTCCGAGTTTGCGTGAAAGCCGCACGAGCCGAAGAAGCAAAAACAAAATGGCCGATTTGCAAAAAGTGCCTTCCCGAGGTCCCACGAGCTCGGCGAGGGGATCGTTGGAACCGCGACGGCCGTATTAGTGGGAGGCCGAAAACCCGAGTCCGTCCGAGTTTGCGTGAAAGCCGCACGAGCCGAAGAAGCAAAAACAAAATGGCCGATTTGCAAAAAGTGCCTTCCCGAGGTCCCACGAGCTCGGCGAAGGGATCGTTGGAACCGCGACGGCCGTATTAGTGGGAGCGCAGCCAAGTCGTGTCCTTCCGACATTCTGTGAAAGCCTCACAAGCCGAAGAAGCAAAAACAAAATGGCCGATTTGCAAAAAGTGCCTTCCCGAGGTCCCACGAGCTCGGCGAGGGGATCGTTGGAACCGCGACGGCCGTATTAGTGGGAGCGCAGCCAAGTCGAGTCCTTCCGACATTCTGTGAAAGCCTCACAAGCCGAAGAAGCAAAAACAAAATGGCCGATTTGCAAAAAGTGCCTTCCCGAGGTCCCACGAGCTCGGCGAGGGGATCGTTGGAACCGCGGCGGCCGTATTAGTGGGAGCGCAGCGAACCCGAGTCCTTCCGAGTTTGCGTGAAAGCCGCACGAGCCGAAGAAGCAAAAACAAAATGGCCGAATTGAAAAAACTGCCTTCCCGAGGTCCCACGAGCTCGGCGAGGGGATCGTTGGAACCGCGGCGGCCGTATTAGTGGGAGGCCGAAAACTCGAGTCCGTCCGAGTTTGCGTGAGAGCCGCACGAGCCGAAGAAGCAAAAACAAAATGGCCGATTTGCAAAAAGTGCCTTCCCGAGGTCCCACGAGCTCGGCGAAGGGATCGTTGGAACCGCGACGGCCGTATTAGTGGGAGCGCAGCGAACCCGAGTCCTTCCGAGTTTGCGTGAAAGCCGCACGAGCCGAAGAAGCAAAAACAAAATGGCCGATTTGCAAAAAGTGCCTTCCCGAGGTCCCACGAGCTCGGCGAAGGGATCGTTGGAACCGCGGCGGCCGTATTAGTGGGAGCGCAGCCAACCCGTGTCTCTCCGGACTTTGGTTCAACGCTGCGCTGGCGGAAGAAGCGAAAACAAAATGGCCGATTTGCAAAAAGTGCCTTCCCGAGGTCCCACGAGCTCGGCGAGGGGATCGTTGGAACCGCGACGGCCGTATTAGTGGGAGCGCAGCGAACCCGAGTCCGTCCGAGTTTGCGTGAAAGCCGCACGAGCCGAAGAAGCAAAAACAAAATGGCCGATTTGCAAAAAGTGCCTTCCCGAGGTCCCACGACCTCGGCGAAGGGATCGTTGGAACCGCGGCGCCCGTATTAGTGGGAGCGCAGCCAAGTCGTGTCCTTCCGACATTCTGTGAAAGCCTCACAAGCCGAAGAAGCAAAAACAAAATGGCCGATTTGCAAAAAGTGCCTTCCCGAGGTCCCACGAGCTCGGCGAGGGGATCGTTGGAACCGCGACGGCCGTATTAGTGGGAGCGCAGCGAACCCGAGTCCGTCCGAGTTTGCGTGAAAGCCGCACGAGCCGAAGAAGCAAAAACAAAATGGCCGATTTGCAAAAAGTGCCTTCCCGAGGTCCCACGAGCTCGGCGAGGGGATCGTTGGAACCGCGGCGGCCGTATTAGTGGGAGCGCAGCGAACCCGAGTCCTTCCGAGTTTGCGTGAAAGCCGCACGAGCCGAAGAAGCAAAAAACAAAATGGCCGATTTGCAAAAAGTGCCTTCCCGAGGTCCCACGAGCTCGGCGAGGGGATCGTTGGAACTGCGGCGGCCGTATTAGTGGGAGCGCAGCGAACCCGAGTCCTTCCGAGTTTGCGTGAAAGCCGCACGAGCCGAAGAAGCAAAAACAAAATGGCCGATTTGCAAAAAGTGCCTTCCCGAGGTCCCACGAGCTCGGCGAAGGGATCGTTGGAACCGCGGCGGCCGTATTAGTGGGAGCGCAGCCAACCCGAGTCCGTCCGAGTTTGCGTGAAAGCCGCACGAGCCGAAGAAGCAAAAACAAAATGGCCGATTTGCAAAAAGTGCCTTCCCGAGGTCCCACGAGCTCGGCGAGGGGATCGTTGGAACCGCGGCGGCCGTATTAGTGGGAGCGCAGCGAACCCGAGTCCTTCCGAGTTTGCGTGAAAGCCGCACGAGCCGAAGAAGCAAAAAACAAAATGGCCGATTTGCAAAAAGTGCCTTCCCGAGGTCCCACGAGCTCGGCGAGGGGATCGTTGGAACCGCGGCGGCCGTATTAGTGGGAGCGCAGCGAACCCGAGTCCTTCCGAGTTTGCGTGAAAGCCGCACGAGCCGAAGAAGCAAAAACAAAATGGCCGATTTGCAAAAAGTGCCTTCCCGAGGTCCCACGAGCTCGGCGAAGGGATCGTTGGAACCGCGGCGGCCGTATTAGTGGGAGCGCAGCCAAGTCGTGTCCTTCCGACATTCTGTGAAAGCCTCACAAGCCGAAGAAGCAAAAACAAAATGGCCGATTTGCAAAAAGTGCCTTCCCGAGGTCCCACGAGCTCGGCGAGGGGATCGTTGGAACCGCGACGGCCGTATTAGTGGGAGCGCAGCCAAGTCGTGTCCTTCCGACATTCTGTGAAAGCCTCACAAGCCGAAGAAGCAAAAACAAAATGGCCGATTTGCAAAAAGTGCCTTCCCGAGGTCCCACGAGCTCGGCGAAGGGATCGTTGGAACCGCGGCGGCCGTATTAGTGGGAGCGCAGCCAACCCGTGTCTCTCCGGACTTTGGTTCAACGCTGCGCTGGCGGAAGAAGCGAAAACAAAATGGCCGATTTGCAAAAAGTGCCTTCCCGAGGTCCCACGAGCTCGGCGAAGGTATCGTTGGAACCGCGGCGTCCGTATTAGCGGGAGCGCAGCGAACCCGAGTCCGTCCGAGTTTGCGTGAAAGCCGCACGAGCCGAAGAAGCAAAAACAAAATGGCCGATTTGCAAAAAGTGCCTTCCCGAGGTCCCACGTGCTCGGCGAAGGGATCGTTGGAACCGCGACGGCCGTACCAGTGGGAGCGCATTGAACCCGAGTCCTTCCGAGTTTGCGTGAAAGCCGCACGAGCCGAAGAAGCAAAAACAAAATGGCCGATTTGCAAAAAGTGCCTTCCCGAGGTCCCACGAACTCGGCGAAGGGATCGTTGGAACCGCGGCGGCCGTACCAGTGGCAGCGCAGCCAACCCGTGTCTCTCCGGACTTTGGTTCAACGCTGCGCTGGCGGAAGAAGCGAAAACAAAATGGCCGATATGCAAAAAGTGCCTTCCCGAGGTCCCACGAGCTCGGCGAAGGGATCGTTGGAACCGCGTCGGCCGTACCAGTGGCAGCGCAGCCAACCCGTGTCTCTCCGGACTTTGGTTCAACGCTGCGCTGGCGGAAGAAGCGAAAACAAAATGGCCAATTTAGATAATTGTGTCCCGGAGGTCCCACGAGCTCGAGGTTAGGACCGTCGGAACTGTCGGAAAGTCCCCCAACTGATTCAGAGAAGCGCCTTCCCAAGGTCCTACGTGCAAAATGACCCGAGTGTGTCATCGACACTCTGCCGTTGTCCTTGGGTCAAAATGACCCTCGTGTGTCACGGAGCCCCTGATGGTGTCCTTGGGTCAAAATGACCCGAGTGTGTCATCAACACTCTGCCGTTGTCCTTGGGTCAAAATGACCCGAGTGTGTCACCGAGCCCCTGCCGTTGTCCTTGGGTCAAAATGACCCGAGTGTGTCATCGACACTCTGCCGTTGTCCTTGGGTCAAAATGACCCGAGTGTGTCACCGAACCCCTGTCGTTGTCCTTGGGTCAAAATGACCCAGTGTGTCATCAACACTCTGCCATTGTCCTCGGGTCAAAATGACCCTTGTGTGTCATCGACACTCTGCCGTTGTCCTTGGGTCAAAATGACCCGAGTGTGTCATCGACACTCTGCCGTTGTCCTTGGGTCAAAATGACCCGAGTGTGTCATCGACACTCTGCCGTTGTCCTTGGGTCAAAATGACCCGAGTGTGTCATCGACACTCTGCCGTTGTCCTTGGGTCAAAATGACCCGAGTGTGTCACCGACACTCTGCCGTTGTCCTTGGGTCAAAATGACCCGAGTGTGTCACCGACACTCTGCCGTTGTCCTTGGGTCAAAATGACCCGAGTGTGTCACCGACACTCTGCCGTTGTCCTTGGGTCAAAATGACCCGAGTGTGTCACCGACACTCTGCCGTTGTCCTTGGGTCAAAATGACCCTTGTGTGTCATCGACACTCTGCCGTTGTCCTTGGGTCAAAATGACCCGAGTGTGTCACCGACACTCTGCCGTTGTCCTTGGGTCAAAATGACCCGAGTGTGTCATCGACACTCTGCTGTATGCAAGTGGTGTGAGCGCCCACTCATCGAAGGCTCCAGATGAAAGGACATTGAACAGTTTGACCCGCAGGACACGGGGTGTGTACGGATCGGTGAGGCCGCACGAGGGTTAAGAAATTCAAGTTTTCAACTCTGTTCAGTCTGAAACGTCGTTTAAGAGCATAAAAATGGGTAACTCCATCTTACGGGCAGTAGTGTGATGAAAGCTTCAGGTATTCATGAACATATCATACAATTTGATGTTTCGATGTTCTGAGATACTTTCTTGATGGAAAATATAAAAAAATGAATTCTTTAAGAAAATCTAGTTTTCAACTCTGTTCAGTCTGAAACGTCGTTTAAGAGCATAAAAAAGAGTAACTGCAGTTTACGGGCAGTACAGTGATAAACGCTTCAGGTATTTATGAAAGTATCATACAATTTGAAGTTCCTATGTTCTGAGACACATTCTTTATTGGAAATATTAAAAAAAAGAATTCTTTAAGAAATTCAAGTTTTCAACTCTGTTCAGTCTGAAACGTCGTTTAAGAGCATAAAAACGAGTAAATGCAGCTTACGAGCAGTATAGTGATGAAAGCTTCAGGTTTCATGAACATATTACACAATTTGATGTTCCAATGTTCTGAGACGCTTTCATGATGGAAATTATAAAAAAAAAAAAGAATTCTTTAAGAAAATCAAGTTTTCAACTCTGTTCAGTCTGAAACGTCGTTTAAGAGCATAAAAATGGGTAACTCCATCTTACGGGCAGTAGTGTGATGAAAGCTTCAGGTATTCATGAACATATCATACAATTTGATGTTTTGATGTTCTGAGATACTTTCTTGATGGAAAATATAAAAAAATGAATTCTTTAAGAAAATCTAGTTTTCAACTCTGTTCAGTCTGAAACGTCGTTTAAGAGCATAAAAATGGGTAACTGCAGCTTACGGGCAGTACAGTGATGAACGCTTCAGGTATTTATGAACGTATCATACAATTTGAAGTTCCTATGTTCTGAGACACATTCTTTATTGGAAATATAAAAAAAAAGAATTCTTTAAGAAAATCAAGTGTTCAACTCTGTTCAGTCTGAAACGTCGTTTAAGAGCATACAAATGAGTAAATGCAGCTTACGAGCAGTATAGTGATGAAAGCTTCAGGTATTTAAGAAAGTATCATACAATTTGAAATTCCGATGTTTGAAGACGCTTTCTTGATGGAAAATATAAAAAAATGAATTCTTTAAGAAAATCTAGTTTTCAACACTGTTCAGTGTGAAACGTCGATTAAGAGCATACAAATGAGAAAATGCAGATTACGGGCAGAGGTGTCAAGTAACGAAGTACAAATACTTCGTTCCTTTACTTAAGTAGGAATTTTGAGTATCTATACTTTACTGGAGTATTTATTTTTCAGACTACTTTTTACTTCTACTCCTTACGTTTTCACGCAAATATCTGTACTTTCTACTCCCTACTTTTTTAAAA
The DNA here is from genome assembly GCF_023055335.1 of Clinocottus analis. Classification (NCBI taxonomy): domain Eukaryota; kingdom Metazoa; phylum Chordata; class Actinopteri; order Perciformes; family Cottidae; genus Clinocottus; species Clinocottus analis. The sequence goes on from NW_027175898.1 coordinate 99,718, forward strand.
ATAGCCTCGTTACTATTTCATTTTGGTTTGTTTTTCATTCCGGTTAGCCAGATAAATCGCGCCATCCGGATAGAGTGAATTTGATTGTGGTTGGATGAGAAGTATATACCATTCCGACACCCTATTGTTTTTTTACGCGATGCACCTGAACATGACACAAATCAACCGTTACAATCACGTCACTCTCAAGCAAGAACAGCAGAGAAGCCGATTGCAAATATGTCCGTCTCGGAGAACGCGCGACGAGAAATACGCGCCGCCGAATAGCTGTTGTGCCGGGAGGGACAGTCACGTAAAATGCGTGAGACTTGAGAGCCCCGATACTTCCGTCTCTCTGCTCCTCTCTGCCGGCGGTTCCCCGGTTGCGTGAGTTTCTCCAGCGACTGTCTGTTTGGCGTAAATACGATGTCTATACAGTTGATAGGTTTACAGATGCGCTCCATAGCGGGGAGTTTAAAAAGGAACCAACGCGCCTATGACTTTTTTTTTGCCATGAGATATGGCTGGTATGGACTTTTTTCAACATACATATTACAATACTTATAGGCAACTAGTTATTATCATGTCTTCCGCTCCATGAAATGCATGTTAATGCTCAGTAGTACACATATGGTACTTTCATTGTAATAAAATGTGATCATTTTCAATGGGCATATATATATGCAGCTGAAACAGGTAGCCTAGTGCATCCCACATTTTTCAATATATACCATTTCAATACAACACTATGGCCTTTAGAAAAATGATTGTTTGGGGGGGACGTGGGGTAGTGCACTATAGGCCCCTGAGACGCTGCTTAAGAAATCGTACTGAATGGGAAAAAGAAATTCCCCTTACATTACTTTTACTGTTTTACTTTTAAGTAGTTTTGAAACCCAGTACTTTTATACTTTTACTTAAGTAAAAAGCTTGAGTTGATACTTCTACTTTTACAAAAGTATTTCTATATCCTAGTATCTATACTTCTACTTAACCCTCCTGTTGCCTTCTGGGTCGAAAAGACACACGTTCGAGTGTTTATGTATATGTGTGTATCGCGGTCTCAGGGTCACAAAATGATCCACTGTATACGTATGAATGCATGCATGTACGTATGAATCCCTAAAGCCCGTCGTCCTAGGGTCAAAACGACCCGCGTCTTTCCACCGAGCCCTCGCCGTCGCCCTGGGGTCTGTTCGACCCTCGAGTTTGAGCGAGCCCTCGGCCTGTCCCCCGGGGTCAGACTGACCCGCGTATATTGCTGAGCTCCCGGCCTCGTCCCCGGGGTCAGAATGACCCGCGTATATCGTCGAGCTCCCGGCCTCGTCCCTCGGGGTCAGGATGACCCGCGTATATCACCGAGCTCTCGGCCCACGTCCCCGGGGTCAGAATGACCCGGGTTTATCGTCGAGTTCCCGGCCCCCGTCCCCGGGGTCAGAATGACCCGCGTTTATCGTCGAGCTCTCTCGGCCCACGTCCCCGGGGTCTGAATGACCCTCGTTTATAGCCGAGCTCCCGCCCTCGCAGTCGTCCCCGGGGTCAGAATGACCCGTGAGCCCTCGGCCTCGTCCTCGGGTCGAAACGACCCGAGTTTTACGTTGTATTACAAGTCATCCCGTATGCTAAATGTAATAAATAAATAAATAAATGGTACAAATAAAGACATGACAAGACAGTTGCATTGTATTTTTTTTTCTTACATTTATTTAGTCATCACCAGTGTTACAAGCAACGACAAAGAACACACACACACACATACACACACACACACACACACACACACACACACACACACACACACACACACACGCACACACACACACACACACACACACACACACACACACACACACACACACACTCCACGGAGCCCGGCTCGCCCGCCAAACGGGCGAACCGACGTTCGGATTCGGTCGCGGCGGCGGCCCGCCCCTCGGGCAATCGCGGAATCGTCAAAGGCCCGGTCCCGGTCCCTGTCCCGGTCGCGGTCCCTCTCTCGATCGACGCTGTCGGACGCAACTCTCCACGCTCTCAGCAGCAGCGGCGTCGCTTGGTCCGCCCACTGCGGAAACATCACCCGTCGCCTGGCTTCTCGAGCTGGAGCGGAATCGTCCCAGGCCGGCACGGTGGCTGCCAGAGCCCATTCGATCGGCCTGGACGGGATCGCTTTCCAGCCGTTCGACCCGCCCCTTGCTTCTCGTTCTATGAAAGGGGTGTACTTATACGCTGTATTTATACACAATTTATTCACATCTGCGTAATCCCGCGGTCGGCTTCGTTGGTGCGCTCGCTCTGATCGAAGGCTCTTTAGCCAAGACGCGAGACGTCATTTCGTACGTGTCCAGATTGTAAAGCCCTCTGAGGCGTTTACCAAAAAAAAGAAAATAATAATAATAATGTGTATTTGTTATTCTGAGCTATTCAAAATAAACTGAATTGATTCAAATTGAAATGAGGTGTCACAAGTTGTTATGTGCGAATAAGGACACTATGAAAGGGGTGTACTTATACGCTGTATTTATACACAATTTATTCACATCTGCGTAATCACGCGGTCGGCCAGGTTGGTGTGCTCGCGCTGATCGAAGGCTCTTTAGCAAAGTCAGATTGACTCCGCAGGACACGAATGAGACAGGAAGGAGTGAGGACAACACGAGGGTTAAGTAATTAATGTGAATACTTTTGACACCGCTGCTTACGGGCAGTATGAAAGCTTAAGTATTTATGAAAGTATCATACAATTTGAAGTTCTGATGTGCTGAGAACCTTTATTTATGGAATTGTTTTTTTTTTAAAAAAGAATT
>NW_027175898.1:107500-125000 GCF_023055335.1 Clinocottus analis
TTTTCAACTCTGTTCAGTCTGAAACGTCGTTTAAGAGCATAAAAATGGGTAACTCCATCTTACGGGCAGTATAGTGATGAACGCTTCAAGTATTTAAGAAAGTATTATACAATTTGAAGTTCCTATGTTCTGAGACACATTCTTTATTGGAAATATTAAAAAAAAGAATTCTTTAAGAAATTCAAGTTTTCAACTCTGTTCAGTCTGAAACGTCGTTTAAGAGCATAAAAATGGGTAACTCCATCTTACGGGCAGTAGTGTGATGAAAGCTTCAGGTATTCATGAACATATCATACAATTTGATGTTTCGATGTTCTGAGATACTTTCTTGATGGAAAATATAAAAAAATGAATTCTTTAAGAAAATCTAGTTTTCAACTCTGTTCAGTCTGAAACGTCGTTTAAGAGCATAAAAAAGAGTAACTGCAGTTTACGGGCAGTACAGTGATAAACGCTTCAGGTATTTATGAAAGTATCATACAATTTGAAGTTCCTATGTTCTGAGACACATTCTTTATTGGAAATATTAAAAAAAAGAATTCTTTAAGAAATTCAAGTTTTCAACTCTGTTCAGTCTGAAACGTCGTTTAAGAGCATAAAAACGAGTAAATGCAGCTTACGAGCAGTATAGTGATGAAAGCTTCAGGTTTCATGAACATATTACACAATTTGATGTTCCAATGTTCTGAGACGCTTTCATGATGGAAATTATAAAAAAAAAAAAGAATTCTTTAAGAAAATCAAGTTTTCAACTCTGTTCAGTCTGAAACGTCGTTTAAGAGCATAAAAATGGGTAACTCCATCTTACGGGCAGTAGTGTGATGAAAGCTTCAGGTATTCATGAACATATCATACAATTTGATGTTTTGATGTTCTGAGATACTTTCTTGATGGAAAATATAAAAAAATGAATTCTTTAAGAAAATCTAGTTTTCAACTCTGTTCAGTCTGAAACGTCGTTTAAGAGCATAAAAATGGGTAACTGCAGCTTACGGGCAGTACAGTGATGAACGCTTCAGGTATTTATGAACGTATCATACAATTTGAAGTTCCTATGTTCTGAGACACATTCTTTATTGGAAATATAAAAAAAAAGAATTCTTTAAGAAAATCAAGTGTTCAACTCTGTTCAGTCTGAAACGTCGTTTAAGAGCATACAAATGAGTAAATGCAGCTTACGAGCAGTATAGTGATGAAAGCTTCAGGTATTTAAGAAAGTATCATACAATTTGAAATTCCGATGTTTGAAGACGCTTTCTTGATGGAAAATATAAAAAAATGAATTCTTTAAGAAAATCTAGTTTTCAACACTGTTCAGTGTGAAACGTCGATTAAGAGCATACAAATGAGAAAATGCAGATTACGGGCAGAGGTGTCAAGTAACGAAGTACAAATACTTCGTTCCTTTACTTAAGTAGGAATTTTGAGTATCTATACTTTACTGGAGTATTTATTTTTCAGACTACTTTTTACTTCTACTCCTTACGTTTTCACGCAAATATCTGTACTTTCTACTCCCTACTTTTTTAAAAATAGCCTCGTTACTATTTCATTTTGGTTTGTTTTTCATTCCGGTTAGCCAGATAAATCGCGCCATCCGGATAGAGTGAATTTGATTGTGGTTGGATGAGAAGTATATACCATTCCGACACCCTATTGGTTTTTTACGCGATGCACCTGAACATGACACAAATCAACCGTTACAATCACGTCACTCTCAAGCAAGAACAGCAGAGAAGCCGATTGCAAATATGTCCGTCTCGGAGAACGCGCGACGAGAAATACGCGCCGCCGAATAGCTGTTGTGCCGGGAGGGACAGTCACGTAAAATGCGTGAGACTTGAGAGCCCCGATACTTCCGTCTCTCTGCTCCTCTCTGCCGGCGGTTCCCCGGTTGCGCGAGTTTCTCCAGCGACTGTCTGTTTGGCGTAAATACGATGTCTATACAGTTGATAGGTTTACAGATGCGCTCCATAGCGGGGAGTTTAAAAAGGAACCAACGCGCCTATGACTTTTTTTTTGCCATGAGATATGGCTGGTATGGACTTTTTTCAACATACATATTACAATACTTATAGGCAACTAGTTATTATCATGTCTTCCGCTCCATGAAATGCATGTTAATGCTCAGTAGTACACATATGGTACTTTCATTGTAATAAAATGTGATCATTTTCAATGGGCATATATATATGCAGCTGAAACAGGTAGCCTAGTGCATCCCACATTTTTCAATATATACCATTTCAATACAACACTATGGCCTTTAGAAAAATGATTGTTTGGGGGGGACGTGGGGTAGTGCACTATAGGCCCCTGAGACGCTGCTTAAGAAATCGTACTGAATGGGAAAAAGAAATTCCCCTTACATTACTTTTACTGTTTTACTTTTAAGTAGTTTTGAAACCCAGTACTTTTATACTTTTACTTAAGTAAAAAGCTTGAGTTGATACTTCTACTTTTACAAAAGTATTTCTATATCCTAGTATCTATACTTCTACTTAACCCTCCTGTTGCCTTCTGGGTCGAAAAGACACACGTTCGAGTGTTTATGTATATGTGTGTATCGCGGTCTCAGGGTCACAAAATGATCCACTGTATACGTATGAATGCATGCATGTACGTATGAATCCCTAAAGCCCGTCGTCCTAGGGTCAAAACGACCCGCGTCTTTCCACCGAGCCCTCGCCGTCGCCCTGGGGTCTGTTCGACCCTCGAGTTTGAGCGAGCCCTCGGCCTGTCCCCCGGGTCATACTGACCCGTGTTTATCGCCGAGCTCCCGGCCTCGTCCCCCGGGGTCAGACTGACCCGCGTATATTGCTGAGCTCCCGGCCTCGTCCCCGGGGTCAGAATGACCCGCGTATATCGTCGAGCTCCCGGCCTCGTCCCCCGGGGTCAGGATGACCCGCGTATATCACCGAGCTCTCGGCCCACGTCCCCGGGGTCAGAATGACCCGGGTTTATCGTCGAGTTCCCGGCCCCCGTCCCCGGGGTCAGAATGACCCGCGTTTATCGTCGAGCTCTCGGCCCACGTCCCCGGGGTCTGAATGACCCTCGTTTATAGCCGAGCTCCCGCCCTCGCCGTCGTCCCCGGGGTCAGAATGACCCGTGAGCCCTCGGCCTCATCCTCGGGTCGAAACGACCCGAGTTTTACGTTGTATTACAAGTCATCCCGTATGCTAAATGTAATAAATAAATAAATAAATGGTACAAATAAAGACATGACAAGACAGTTGCATTGTATTTTTTTTTCTTACATTTATTTAGTCATCACCAGTGTTACAAGCAACGACAAAGAACACACACACACACACACACACACACACACACACACACACACACACACACACACAAACACACACACACACACACACACACACACACACACGCACACACACACACACACACACACACACACACACACACACACACACACACACACACTCCACGGAGCCCGGCTCGCCCGCCAAACGGGCGAACCGACGTTCGGATTCGGTCGCGGCGGCGGCCCGCCCCTCGGGCAATCGCGGAATCGTCAAAGGCCCGGTCCCGGTCCCTGTCCCGGTCGCGGTCCCTCTCTCGATCGACGCTGTCGGACGCAACTCTCCACGCTCTCAGCAGCAGCGGCGTCGCTTGGTCCGCCCACTGCGGAAACATCACCCGTCGCCTGGCTTCTCGAGCTGGAGCGGAATCGTCCCAGGCCGGCACGGTGGCTGCCAGAGCCCATTCGATCGGCCTGGACGGGATCGCTTTCCAGCCGTTCGACCCGCCCCTTGCTTCTCGTTCTATGAAAGGGGTGTACTTATACGCTGTATTTATACACAATTTATTCACATCTGCGTAATCCCGCGGTCGGCTTCGTTGGTGCGCTCGCTCTGATCGAAGGCTCTTTAGCCAAGACGCGAGACGTCATTTCGTACGTGTCCAGATTGTAAAGCCCTCTGAGGCGTTTACCAAAAAAAAGAAAATAATAATAATAATGTGTATTTGTTATTCTGAGCTATTCAAAATAAACTGAATTGATTCAAATTGAAATGAGGTGTCACAAGTTGTTATGTGCGAATAAGGACACTATGAAAGGGGTGTACTTATACGCTGTATTTATACACAATTTATTCACATCTGCGTAATCACGCGGTCGGCCAGGTTGGTGTGCTCGCGCTGATCGAAGGCTCTTTAGCAAAGTCAGATTGACTCCGCAGGACACGAATGAGACAGGAAGGAGTGAGGACAACACGAGGGTTAAGTAATTAATGTGAATACTTTTGACACCGCTGCTTACGGGCAGTATGAAAGCTTAAGTATTTATGAAAGTATCATACAATTTGAAGTTCTGATGTGCTGAGAACCTTTATTTATGGAATTGTTTTTTTTTTAAAAAAGAATTGTTTAAGAAAATGTAGTTTTCAACTCCGTTAAGCCTAAAATGTCGTTTATGAAAATGAGTAAATGCAGCTTTCGGGCAGTAGAGACATGGAAGCTTCAGGTATTCATTAAAAGCTCATATAATTTGTAGTTCCGCTGTTTTGAAACACTTTCTTGATGGAAAATTAAAAAAAAAAGAATTCTTTAAGAAAATCTAGTTTTCAACTCTGTTCAGTCTGAAACGTCGTTTAAGAGCATAAAAATGGGTAACTCCATCTTACGGGCAGTAGTGTGATGAAAGCTTCAGGTATTCATGAACATATCATACAATTTGATGTTTCGATGTTCTGAGATACTTTCTTGATGGAAAATATAAAAAAATGAATTCTTTAAGAAAATCTAGTTTTCAACTCTGTTCAGTCTGAAACGTCGTTTAAGAGCATAAAAAAGAGTAACTGCAGTTTACGGGCAGTATAGTGATAAACGCTTCAGGTATTTATGAAAGTATCATACAATTTGAAGTTCCTATGTTCTGAGACACATTCTTTATTGGAAATATTTAAAAAAAAGAATTCTTTAAGAAATTCAAGTTTTCAACTCTGTTCAGTCTGAAACGTCGTTTAAGAGCATAAAAACGAGTAAATGCAGCTTACGAGCAGTATAGTGATGAAAGCTTCAGGTTTCATGAACATATTACACAATTTGATGTTCCAATGTTCTGAGACGCTTTCATGATGGAAATTATAAAAAAAAAAGAATTCTTTAAGAAAATCAAGTTTTCAACTCTGTTCAGTCTGAAACGTCGTTTAAGAGCATAAAAATGGGTAACTCCATCTTACGGGCAGTAGTGTGATGAAAGCTTCAGGTATTCATGAACATATCATACAACTTGATGTTTCGATGTTCTGAGATACTTTCTTGATGGAAAATATAAAAAAATGAATTCTTTAAGAAAATCTAGTTTTCAACTCTGTTCAGTCTGAAACGTCGTTTAAGAGCATAAAAATGGGTAACTCCATCTTACGGGCAGTAGTGTGATGAAAGCTTCAGGTATTCATGAACATATCATACAATTTGATGTTTCGATGTTCTGAGATACTTTCTTGATGGAAAATATAAAAAAATGAATTCTTTAAGAAAATCTAGTTTTCAACTCTGTTCAGTCTGAAACGTCGTTTAAGAGCATAAAAAAGAGTAACTGCAGTTTACGGGCAGTACAGTGATAAACGCTTCAGGTATTTATGAAAGTATCATACAATTTGAAGTTCCTATGTTCTGAGACACATTCTTTATTGGAAATATTAAAAAAAAGAATTCTTTAAGAAATTCAAGTTTTCAACTCTGTTCAGTCTGAAACGTCGTTTAAGAGCATAAAAACGAGTAAATGCAGCTTACGAGCAGTATAGTGATGAAAGCTTCAGGTTTCATGAACATATTACACAATTTGATGTTCCAATGTTCTGAGACGCTTTCATGATGGAAATTATAAAAAAAAAAGAATTCTTTAAGAAAATCAAGTTTTCAACTCTGTTCAGTCTGAAACGTCGTTTAAGAGCATAAAAATGGGTAACTCCATCTTACGGGCAGTAGTGTGATGAAAGCTTCAGGTATTCATGAACATATCATACAATTTGATGTTTCGATGTTCTGAGATACTTTCTTGATGGAAAATATAAAAAAATGAATTCTTTAAGAAAATCTAGTTTTCAACTCTGTTCAGTCTGAAACGTCGTTTAAGAGCATAAAAATGGGTAACTGCAGCTTACGGGCAGTACAGTGATGAACGCTTCAGGTATTTATGAACGTATCATACAATTTGAAGTTCCTATGTTCTGAGACACATTCTTTATTGGAAATATAAAAAAAAAGAATTCTTTAAGAAAATCAAGTGTTCAACTCTGTTCAGTCTGAAACGTCGTTTAAGAGCATACAAATGAGTAAATGCAGCTTACGAGCAGTATAGTGATGAAAGCTTCAGGTATTTAAGAAAGTATCATACAATTTGAAATTCCGATGTTTGAAGACGCTTTCTTGATGGAAAATATAAAAAAATGAATTCTTTAAGAAAATCTAGTTTTCAACACTGTTCAGTGTGAAACGTCGATTAAGAGCATACAAATGAGAAAATGCAGATTACGGGCAGAGGTGTCAAGTAACGAAGTACAAATACTTCGTTCCTTTACTTAAGTAGGAATTTTGAGTATCTATACTTTACTGGAGTATTTATTTTTCAGACTACTTTTTACTTCTACTCCTTACGTTTTCACGCAAATATCTGTACTTTCTACTCCCTACTTTTTTAAAAATAGCCTCGTTACTATTTCATTTTGGTTTGTTTTTCATTCCGGTTAGCCAGATAAATCGCGCCATCCGGATAGAGTGAATTTGATTGTGGTTGGATGAGAAGTATATACCATTCCGACACCCTATTGTTTTTTTACGCGATGCACCTGAACATGACACAAATCAACCGTTACAATCACGTCACTCTCAAGCAAGAACAGCAGAGAAGCCGATTGCAAATATGTCCGTCTCGGAGAACGCGCGACGAGAAATACGCGCCGCCGAATAGCTGTTGTGCCGGGAGGGACAGTCACGTAAAATGCGTGAGACTTGAGAGCCCCGATACTTCCGTCTCTCTGCTCCTCTCTGCCGGCGGTTCCCCGGTTGCGCGAGTTTCTCCAGCGACTGTCTGTGTGACGTAAATACGATGTCTATACAGTTGATAGGTTTACAGATGCGCTCCATAGCGGGGAGTTTAAAAAGGAACCAACGCGCCTATGACTTTTTTTTTGCCATGAGATATGGCTGGTATGGACTTTTTTCAACATACATATTACAATACTTATAGGCAACTAGTTATTATCATGTCTTCCGCTCCATGAAATGCATGTTAATGCTCAGTAGTACACATATGGTACTTTCATTGTAATAAAATGTGATCATTTTCAATGGGCATATATATATGCAGCTGAAACAGGTAGCCTAGTGCATCCCACATTTTTCAATATATACCATTTCAATACAACACTATGGCCTTTAGAAAAATGATTGTTTGGGGGGGACGTGGGGTAGTGCACTATAGGCCCCTGAGACGCTGCTTAAGAAATCGTACTGAATGGGAAAAAGAAATTCCCCTTACATTACTTTTACTGTTTTACTTTTAAGTAGTTTTGAAACCCAGTACTTTTATACTTTTACTTAAGTAAAAAGCTTGAGTTGATACTTCTACTTTTACAAAAGTATTTCTATATCCTAGTATCTATACTTCTACTTAACCCTCCTGTTGCCTTCTGGGTCGAAAAGACACACGTTCGAGTGTTTATGTATATGTGTGTATCGCGGTCTCAGGGTCACAAAATGATCCACTGTATACGTATGAATGCATGCATGTACGTATGAATCCCTAAAGCCCGTCGTCCTAGGGTCAAAACGACCCGCGTCTTTCCACCGAGCCCTCGCCGTCGCCCTGGGGTCTGTTCGACCCTCGAGTTTGAGCGAGCCCTCGGCCTGTCCCCCGGGGTCAGACTGACCCGCGTATATTGCTGAGCTCCCGGCCTCGTCCCCGGGGTCAGAATGACCCGCGTATATCGTCGAGCTCCCGGCCTCGTCCCTCGGGGTCAGGATGACCCGCGTATATCACCGAGCTCTCGGCCCACGTCCCCGGGGTCAGAATGACCCGGGTTTATCGTCGAGTTCCCGGCCCCCGTCCCCGGGGTCAGAATGACCCGCGTTTATCGTCGAGCTCTCTCGGCCCACGTCCCCGGGGTCTGAATGACCCTCGTTTATAGCCGAGCTCCCGCCCTCGCAGTCGTCCCCGGGGTCAGAATGACCCGTGAGCCCTCGGCCTCGTCCTCGGGTCGAAACGACCCGAGTTTTACGTTGTATTACAAGTCATCCCGTATGCTAAATGTAATAAATAAATAAATAAATGGTACAAATAAAGACATGACAAGACAGTTGCATTGTATTTTTTTTTCTTACATTTATTTAGTCATCACCAGTGTTACAAGCAACGACAAAGAACACACACACACACATACACACACACACACACACACACACACACACACACACACACACACACACACACACACACACGCACACACACACACACACACACACACACACACACACACACACACACACTCCACGGAGCCCGGCTCGCCCGCCAAACGGGCGAACCGACGTTCGGATTCGGTCGCGGCGGCGGCCCGCCCCTCGGGCAATCGCGGAATCGTCAAAGGCCCGGTCCCGGTCCCTGTCCCGGTCGCGGTCCCTCTCTCGATCGACGCTGTCGGACGCAACTCTCCACGCTCTCAGCAGCAGCGGCGTCGCTTGGTCCGCCCACTGCGGAAACATCACCCGTCGCCTGGCTTCTCGAGCTGGAGCGGAATCGTCCCAGGCCGGCACGGTGGCTGCCAGAGCCCATTCGATCGGCCTGGACGGGATCGCTTTCCAGCCGTTCGACCCGCCCCTTGCTTCTCGTTCTATGAAAGGGGTGTACTTATACGCTGTATTTATACACAATTTATTCACATCTGCGTAATCCCGCGGTCGGCTTCGTTGGTGCGCTCGCTCTGATCGAAGGCTCTTTAGCCAAGACGCGAGACGTCATTTCGTACGTGTCCAGATTGTAAAGCCCTCTGAGGCGTTTACCAAAAAAAAGAAAATAATAATAATAATGTGTATTTGTTATTCTGAGCTATTCAAAATAAACTGAATTGATTCAAATTGAAATGAGGTGTCACAAGTTGTTATGTGCGAATAAGGACACTATGAAAGGGGTGTACTTATACGCTGTATTTATACACAATTTATTCACATCTGCGTAATCACGCGGTCGGCCAGGTTGGTGTGCTCGCGCTGATCGAAGGCTCTTTAGCAAAGTCAGATTGACTCCGCAGGACACGAATGAGACAGGAAGGAGTGAGGACAACACGAGGGTTAAGTAATTAATGTGAATACTTTTGACACCGCTGCTTACGGGCAGTATGAAAGCTTAAGTATTTATGAAAGTATCATACAATTTGAAGTTCTGATGTGCTGAGAACCTTTATTTATGGAATTGTTTTTTTTTTTAAAAAGAATTGTTTAAGAAAATGTAGTTTTCAACTCCGTTCAGCCTAAAATGTCGTTTATGAAAATGAGTAAATGCAGCTTTCGGGCAGTAGAGACATGGAAGCTTCAGGTATTCATTAAAAGCTCATATAATTTGTAGTTCCGCTGTTTTGAAACACTTTCTTGATGGAAAATTAAAAAAAAAAGAATTCTTTAAGAAAATCTAGTTTTCAACTCTGTTCAGTCTGAAACGTCGTTTAAGAGCATAAAAATGGGTAACTCCATCTTACGGACAGTAGTGTGATGAAAGCTTCAGGTATTCATGAACATATCATACAATTTGATGTTTCGATGTTCTGAGATACTTTCTTGATGGAAAATATAAAAAAATGAATTCTTTAAGAAAATCTAGTTTTCAACTCTGTTCAGTCTGAAACGTCGTTTAAGAGCATAAAAAAGAGTAACTGCAGTTTACGGGCAGTATAGTGATAAACGCTTCAGGTATTTATGAAAGTATCATACAATTTGAAGTTCCTATGTTCTGAGACACATTCTTTATTGGAAATATTAAAAAAAAAGAATTCTTTAAGAAATTCAAGTTTTCAACTCTGTTCAGTCTGAAACGTCGTTTAAGAGCATAAAAACGAGTAAATGCAGCTTACGAGCAGTATAGTGATGAAAGCTTCAGGTTTCATGAACATATTACACAATTTGATGTTCCAATGTTCTGAGACGCTTTCATGATGGAAATTATAAAAAAAAAAGAATTCTTTAAGAAAATCAAGTTTTCAACTCTGTTCAGTCTGAAACGTCGTTTAAGAGCATAAAAATGGGTAACTCCATCTTACGGGCAGTAGTGTGATGAAAGCTTCAGGTATTCATGAACATATCATACAACTTGATGTTTCGATGTTCTGAGATACTTTCTTGATGGAAAATATAAAAAAATGAATTCTTTAAGAAAATCTAGTTTTCAACTCTGTTCAGTCTGAAACGTCGTTTAAGAGCATAAAAATGGGTAACTCCATCTTACGGGCAGTAGTGTGATGAAAGCTTCAGGTATTCATGAACATATCATACAATTTGATGTTTCGATGTTCTGAGATACTTTCTTGATGGAAAATATAAAAAAATGAATTCTTTAAGAAAATCTAGTTTTCAACTCTGTTCAGTCTGAAACGTCGTTTAAGAGCATAAAAAAGAGTAACTGCAGTTTACGGGCAGTACAGTGATAAACGCTTCAGGTATTTATGAAAGTATCATACAATTTGAAGTTCCTATGTTCTGAGACACATTCTTTATTGGAAATATTAAAAAAAAGAATTCTTTAAGAAATTCAAGTTTTCAACTCTGTTCAGTCTGAAACGTCGTTTAAGAGCATAAAAACGAGTAAATGCAGCTTACTAGCAGTATAGTGATGAAAGCTTCAGGTTTCATGAACATATTACACAATTTGATGTTCCAATGTTCTGAGACGCTTTCATGATGGAAATTATTAAAAAAAAAGAATTCTTTAAGAAAATCAAGTTTTCAACTCTGTTCAGTCTGAAACGTCGTTTAAGAGCATAAAAATGGGTAACTCCATCTTACGGGCAGTAGTGTGATGAAAGCTTCAGGTATTCATGAACATATCATACAATTTGATGTTTCGATGTTCTGAGATACTTTCTTGATGGAAAATATAAAAAAATGAATTCTTTAAGAAAATCTAGTTTTCAACTCTGTTCAGTCTGAAACGTCGTTTAAGAGCATAAAAAAGAGTAACTGCAGTTTACGGGCAGTACAGTGATAAACGCTTCAGGTATTTATGAAAGTATCATACAATTTGAAGTTCCTATGTTCTGAGACACATTCTTTATTGGAAATATTAAAAAAAAGAATTCTTTAAGAAATTCAAGTTTTCAACTCTGTTCAGTCTGAAACGTCGTTTAAGAGCATAAAAATGGGTAACTCCATCTTACGGGCAGTATAGTGATGAACGCTTCAAGTATTTAAGAAAGTATTATACAATTTGAAGTTCCTATGTTCTGAGACACATTCTTTATTGGAAATATTAAAAAAAAGAATTCTTTAAGAAATTCAAGTTTTCAACTCTGTTCAGTCTGAAACGTCGTTTAAGAGCATAAAAATGGGTAACTCCATCTTACGGGCAGTAGTGTGATGAAAGCTTCAGGTATTCATGAACATATCATACAATTTGATGTTTCGATGTTCTGAGATACTTTCTTGATGGAAAATATAAAAAAATGAATTCTTTAAGAAAATCTAGTTTTCAACTCTGTTCAGTCTGAAACGTCGTTTAAGAGCATAAAAAAGAGTAACTGCAGTTTACGGGCAGTACAGTGATAAACGCTTCAGGTATTTATGAAAGTATCATACAATTTGAAGTTCCTATGTTCTGAGACACATTCTTTATTGGAAATATTTAAAAAAAGAATTCTTTAAGAAATTCAAGTTTTCAACTCTGTTCAGTCTGAAACGTCGTTTAAGAGCATAAAAACGAGTAAATGCAGCTTACGAGCAGTATAGTGATGAAAGCTTCAGGTTTCATGAACATATTACACAATTTGATGTTCCAATGTTCTGAGACGCTTTCATGATGGAAATTATAAAAAAAAAAAAGAATTCTTTAAGAAAATCAAGTTTTCAACTCTGTTCAGTCTGAAACGTCGTTTAAGAGCATAAAAATGGGTAACTCCATCTTACGGGCAGTAGTGTGATGAAAGCTTCAGGTATTCATGAACATATCATACAATTTGATGTTTTGATGTTCTGAGATACTTTCTTGATGGAAAATATAAAAAAATGAATTCTTTAAGAAAATCTAGTTTTCAACTCTGTTCAGTCTGAAACGTCGTTTAAGAGCATAAAAATGGGTAACTGCAGCTTACGGGCAGTACAGTGATGAACGCTTCAGGTATTTATGAACGTATCATACAATTTGAAGTTCCTATGTTCTGAGACACATTCTTTATTGGAAATATAAAAAAAAAGAATTCTTTAAGAAAATCAAGTGTTCAACTCTGTTCAGTCTGAAACGTCGTTTAAGAGCATACAAATGAGTAAATGCAGCTTACGAGCAGTATAGTGATGAAAGCTTCAGGTATTTAAGAAAGTATCATACAATTTGAAATTCCGATGTTTGAAGACGCTTTCTTGATGGAAAATATAAAAAAATGAATTCTTTAAGAAAATCTAGTTTTCAACACTGTTCAGTGTGAAACGTCGATTAAGAGCATACAAATGAGAAAATGCAGATTACGGGCAGAGGTGTCAAGTAACGAAGTACAAATACTTCGTTCCTTTACTTAAGTAGGAATTTTGAGTATCTATACTTTACTGGAGTATTTATTTTTCAGACTACTTTTTACTTCTACTCCTTACGTTTTCACGCAAATATCTGTACTTTCTACTCCCTACTTTTTTAAAAATAGCCTCGTTACTATTTCATTTTGGTTTGTTTTTCATTCCGGTTAGCCAGATAAATCGCGCCATCCGGATAGAGTGAATTTGATTGTGGTTGGATGAGAAGTATATACCATTCCGACACCCTATTGGTTTTTTACGCGATGCACCTGAACATGACACAAATCAACCGTTACAATCACGTCACTCTCAAGCAAGAACAGCAGAGAAGCCGATTGCAAATATGTCCGTCTCGGAGAACGCGCGACGAGAAATACGCGCCGCCGAATAGCTGTTGTGCCGGGAGGGACAGTCACGTAAAATGCGTGAGACTTGAGAGCCCCGATACTTCCGTCTCTCTGCTCCTCTCTGCCGGCGGTTCCCCGGTTGCGCGAGTTTCTCCAGCGACTGTCTGTTTGGCGTAAATACGATGTCTATACAGTTGATAGGTTTACAGATGCGCTCCATAGCGGGGAGTTTAAAAAGGAACCAACGCGCCTATGACTTTTTTTTTGCCATGAGATATGGCTGGTATGGACTTTTTTCAACATACATATTACAATACTTATAGGCAACTAGTTATTATCATGTCTTCCGCTCCATGAAATGCATGTTAATGCTCAGTAGTACACATATGGTACTTTCATTGTAATAAAATGTGATCATTTTCAATGGGCATATATATATGCAGCTGAAACAGGTAGCCTAGTGCATCCCACATTTTTCAATATATACCATTTCAATACAACACTATGGCCTTTAGAAAAATGATTGTTTGGGGGGGACGTGGGGTAGTGCACTATAGGCCCCTGAGACGCTGCTTAAGAAATCGTACTGAATGGGAAAAAGAAATTCCCCTTACATTACTTTTACTGTTTTACTTTTAAGTAGTTTTGAAACCCAGTACTTTTATACTTTTACTTAAGTAAAAAGCTTGAGTTGATACTTCTACTTTTACAAAAGTATTTCTATATCCTAGTATCTATACTTCTACTTAACCCTCCTGTTGCCTTCTGGGTCGAAAAGACACACGTTCGAGTGTTTATGTATATGTGTGTATCGCGGTCTCAGGGTCACAAAATGATCCACTGTATACGTATGAATGCATGCATGTACGTATGAATCCCTAAAGCCCGTCGTCCTAGGGTCAAAACGACCCGCGTCTTTCCACCGAGCCCTCGCCGTCGCCCTGGGGTCTGTTCGACCCTCGAGTTTGAGCGAGCCCTCGGCCTGTCCCCCGGGTCATACTGACCCGTGTTTATCGCCGAGCTCCCGGCCTCGTCCCCCGGGGTCAGACTGACCCGCGTATATTGCTGAGCTCCCGGCCTCGTCCCCGGGGTCAGAATGACCCGCGTATATCGTCGAGCTCCCGGCCTCGTCCCCCGGGGTCAGGATGACCCGCGTATATCACCGAGCTCTCGGCCCACGTCCCCGGGGTCAGAATGACCCGGGTTTATCGTCGAGTTCCCGGCCCCCGTCCCCGGGGTCAGAATGACCCGCGTTTATCGTCGAGCTCTCGGCCCACGTCCCCGGGGTCTGAATGACCCTCGTTTATAGCCGAGCTCCCGCCCTCGCCGTCGTCCCCGGGGTCAGAATGACCCGTGAGCCCTCGGCCTCATCCTCGGGTCGAAACGACCCGAGTTTTACGTTGTATTACAAGTCATCCCGTATGCTAAATGTAATAAATAAATAAATAAATGGTACAAATAAAGACATGACAAGACAGTTGCATTGTATTTTTTTTTCTTACATTTATTTAGTCATCACCAGTGTTACAAGCAACGACAAAGAACACACACACACACACACACACACACACACACACACACACACACACACACACACACACACACAAACACACACACACACACACACACACACACACACACACACACACACGCACACACACACACACACACACACACACACACACACACACACACTCCACGGAGCCCGGCTCGCCCGCCAAACGGGCGAACCGACGTTCGGATTCGGTCGCGGCGGCGGCCCGCCCCTCGGGCAATCGCGGAATCGTCAAAGGCCCGGTCCCGGTC
Organism: Clinocottus analis; assembly: GCF_023055335.1. Lineage (NCBI taxonomy): Eukaryota > Metazoa > Chordata > Actinopteri > Perciformes > Cottidae > Clinocottus > Clinocottus analis. The sequence continues at coordinate 122,386 of NW_027175898.1, forward strand.
CCTGTCCCGGTCGCGGTCCCTCTCTCGATCGACGCTGTCGGACGCAACTCTCCACGCTCTCAGCAGCAGCGGCGTCGCTTGGTCCGCCCACTGCGGAAACATCACCCGTCGCCTGGCTTCTCGAGCTGGAGCGGAATCGTCCCAGGCCGGCACGGTGGCTGCCAGAGCCCATTCGATCGGCCTGGACGGGATCGCTTTCCAGCCGTTCGACCCGCCCCTTGCTTCTCGTTCTATGAAAGGGGTGTACTTATACGCTGTATTTATACACAATTTATTCACATCTGCGTAATCCCGCGGTCGGCTTCGTTGGTGCGCTCGCTCTGATCGAAGGCTCTTTAGCCAAGACGCGAGACGTCATTTCGTACGTGTCCAGATTGTAAAGCCCTCTGAGGCGTTTACCAAAAAAAAGAAAATAATAATAATAATGTGTATTTGTTATTCTGAGCTATTCAAAATAAACTGAATTGATTCAAATTGAAATGAGGTGTCACAAGTTGTTATGTGCGAATAAGGACACTATGAAAGGGGTGTACTTATACGCTGTATTTATACACAATTTATTCACATCTGCGTAATCACGCGGTCGGCCAGGTTGGTGTGCTCGCGCTGATCGAAGGCTCTTTAGCAAAGTCAGATTGACTCCGCAGGACACGAATGAGACAGGAAGGAGTGAGGACAACACGAGGGTTAAGTAATTAATGTGAATACTTTTGACACCGCTGCTTACGGGCAGTATGAAAGCTTAAGTATTTATGAAAGTATCATACAATTTGAAGTTCTGATGTGCTGAGAACCTTTATTTATGGAATTGTTTTTTTTTTAAAAAAGAATTGTTTAAGAAAATGTAGTTTTCAACTCCGTTCAGCCTAAAATGTCGTTTATGAAAATGAGTAAATGCAGCTTTCGGGCAGTAGAGACATGGAAGCTTCAGGTATTCATTAAAAGCTCATATAATTTGTAGTTCCGCTGTTTTGAAACACTTTCTTGATGGAAAATTTAAAAAAAAAGAATTCTTTAAGAAAATCAAGTTTTCAACTCTGTTCAGTCTGAAACGTCGTTTAAGAGCATATAAATGGGTAACTCCATCTTACGGGCAGTATAGTGATGAACGCTTCAAGTATTTAAGAAAGTATTATACAATTTGAAGTTCCTATGTTCTGAGACACATTCTTTATTGGAAATATTAAAAAAAAGAATTCTTTAAGAAATTCAAGTTTTCAACTCTGTTCAGTCTGAAACGTCGTTTAAGAGCATAAAAATGGGTAACTCCATCTTACGGGCAGTATAGTGATGAACGCTTCAAGTATTTAAGAAAGTATTATACAATTTGAAGTTCCTATGTTCTGAGACACATTCTTTATTGGAAATATTAAAAAAAAGAATTCTTTAAGAAATTCAAGTTTTCAACTCTGTTCAGTCTGAAACGTCGTTTAAGAGCATAAAAATGGGTAACTCCATCTTACGGGCAGTAGTGTGATGAAAGCTTCAGGTATTCATGAACATATCATACAATTTGATGTTTCGATGTTCTGAGATACTTTCTTGATGGAAAATATAAAAAAATGAATTCTTTAAGAAAATCTAGTTTTCAACTCTGTTCAGTCTGAAACGTCGTTTAAGAGCATAAAAAAGAGTAACTGCAGTTTACGGGCAGTACAGTGATAAACGCTTCAGGTATTTATGAAAGTATCATACAATTTGAAGTTCCTATGTTCTGAGACACATTCTTTATTGGAAATATTAAAAAAAAGAATTCTTTAAGAAATTCAAGTTTTCAACTCTGTTCAGTCTGAAACGTCGTTTAAGAGCATAAAAACGAGTAAATGCAGCTTACGAGCAGTATAGTGATGAAAGCTTCAGGTTTCATGAACATATTACACAATTTGATGTTCCAATGTTCTGAGACGCTTTCATGATGGAAATTATAAAAAAAAAAAAGAATTCTTTAAGAAAATCAAGTTTTCAACTCTGTTCAGTCTGAAACGTCGTTTAAGAGCATAAAAATGGGTAACTCCATCTTACGGGCAGTAGTGTGATGAAAGCTTCAGGTATTCATGAACATATCATACAATTTGATGTTTTGATGTTCTGAGATACTTTCTTGATGGAAAATATAAAAAAATGAATTCTTTAAGAAAATCTAGTTTTCAACTCTGTTCAGTCTGAAACGTCGTTTAAGAGCATAAAAATGGGTAACTGCAGCTTACGGGCAGTACAGTGATGAACGCTTCAGGTATTTATGAACGTATCATACAATTTGAAGTTCCTATGTTCTGAGACACATTCTTTATTGGAAATATAAAAAAAAAGAATTCTTTAAGAAAATCAAGTGTTCAACTCTGTTCAGTCTGAAACGTCGTTTAAGAGCATACAAATGAGTAAATGCAGCTTACGAGCAGTATAGTGATGAAAGCTTCAGGTATTTAAGAAAGTATCATACAATTTGAAATTCCGATGTTTGAAGACGCTTTCTTGATGGAAAATATAAAAAAAATGAATTCTTTAAGAAAATCTAGTTTTCAACACTGTTCAGTGTGAAACGTCGATTAAGAGCATACAAATGAGAAAATGCAGATTACGGGCAGAGGTGTCAAGTAACGAAGTACAAATACTTC